>NC_048299.1:1336367-1343412 GCF_013100865.1 Trachemys scripta elegans | reverse complement strand
CCCCCCCCCCGGCCCTGCCCTGCCCTCTCCCACCCCCATTCCAACCCCTTCTCCAAAGTCTCCGCCGACTCCTTCCCCAAATCCCCACCCCGGCCCCACGTCTTCCCCGCCTCCTCCCCTGAGCGCGCCACGTTCCCGCTCCTCCCCCCTCCCTCCCGGAGCTTGCTACAGCTGTTTGGCGGCGGCAAGCGCTGGGAGGTAGGCGGAGGAGCGGGGACGTGGCGTGCTCAGGGGAGGAGACGGAGGTGGGGCAGGGCAGGGAGCTTGGATGCCGGTGGGTGCAGAGCACCCACTGATTTTTTCCCCATGGGTGCTCCAGCCCCGGAGCACCCATGGAGTCGGCGCCTATGGGAGGAATGACAATTTATCCCAACTGAGAATTTGACCCACAAGTTTAAGATACTACTTAGCGCCAATATCAGCAGCAAAATTACAAAACTGAGAAGGTTAATTATCTTTTTTTCCATAAATGTCCAGACAGATCTCACTCAAACTTTCAGAAGGGGGAAAAAGAAATCTCCTTTGGTTTCAGACCGTGTATGAAAAGTTTCAGGGCAAAAGGGTAACTTTTGAAGACTGAGTTCCTGAAAATAGGATTATCATGGGAACACAATTACAACCTTAACTAAATAGTTTTTGCTCTCCAGTTGTCTAGACCTTCTGGACTCAGCACTGACCCTTCATACGCCCTGGTACTTAAATACACCCTTTTCCCAGAGCTCCACCCAAAGGTGTGAAGCTTCTGGTTTACAGACAAGTTTTCAGGCCAGAAATCTCCTCTCAGTTTAGATGCTAATGGTCTGATTTTCAGAAGTGCTGAGCAGGAAGGGGGGTTGCTCTGCTGATTTGAAAACCAGGCCCTAGGTTGCGTGTGCGCGCTCATTATTTATCTTGGGTAAAGTTTTCAAAAGTGCTTAAGTCCCAGTTTCAAAAGTCTCTAGTAACTTTTCAAAACAGGACTAAGTTTCATAAGTCCCCTAGGCTCTTTTGAAAACTGTACCCCTTGTCTACTTTATCGGCCAAGTTCAGTAAGCTGACACGTTTATTTTTTCTGCATCGAGTCACTGAATCAGCTGAGAATTCCTTTCTCTGGCTCACGCAGGCCAAGGGAGGGATGTCTCGGAGTCTCTCTCTATTGCTGCAGATGAGGTGATTGTGATGAAAATGGAGATGCAGGAGCATGAGGAAGATCCTGAAGACTTGGAGCCGCGTGACATGCTCCTGGGAAGTTCAGGGGAAAGTGTTTCCCAGAGTCTGGTTGCTACAACAGCCTGGGAGGGTCAGTGCGGCTCTGTAACGCTGCCAAGGAGCCCGGCAGGCATTGTCTTGGAGGAGCCGACTCCACGTGGAAGAGATTTCGGTGGTATCAAGCCTCTCCACGTCCATCAGGCAAGCCACGCGGGAGGGAGGCCGTATATCAGGTGTACTAAGGGTGGGAATTGCTTCCGGTTGAAAGTGAGCTTTGGGAAACAGCACAGGAGCCGTGCCAGAGAGAGACCTTGTCAGTGCACCGAGTGTGCCAGGAGCTTCCGGTGCCATTCGGAGTTCAGCCGCCACTATGCGAGCCACACTGGGGAGAGGTCGTACAAATACACCAGCTGGGAGCAGACCTACAGCCGGAAGTGGTTCCTTCTGAATCACCGACAAGTCCGCGTGGAGGAGAGGCCATTCCAGTGCGTTGTGTGCGGGAAGAGCTTCCGGCTGAAGGGGAGTTTCCTCAGACACCAGCGGGGCCACGGGAAGGAGAATCCCCAGGATTGCACGGAGCACGGCAAGGACTGCAGCTGCCATGCCGAGCTCTGTGCGGGCCAGCGGCTCCAGGCTGGGGGGAAGGCCAGCCAGTGCACTGAGGGTGGGGAGATGTCTGCTCAGAAGCAGCATCTGCCCAATGGCCAGCGAGCGTGCTCTGGGCAGAGGCCGTTCCAATGCACCATCTGCGAGAAGAGCTACAAGGTCAGGGCCAGCTTCCACAAGCATCTGCAGAGCCACGAGACTGGGACGCCCTGCAAGTGTGCAAAGTGCGGGGCTGACTTCCCAGGTACGACGGCACCACAGGATCAGCAGAGGGCAGACCAGACAGAGCAGGCTTCCCCAGGGCAAAGACTGGAGACCGGGAAAACACCAGGTGGTGGGATGGGTGACTAGGTTGTAACTAGCGCGTCACGTCCAGACCAGTTCATCCCTGCGCTTGGTAGGCTGGAAAAGCGCCCACAACCTCCTGTCGGCCTCAGGGCTGGAGTGTGGGTGGGTGGGGTGGGGCTCTCCCTGGCCAATTGTAAATGACCCTGTTAGGCAGCAGTCTAAAGGACTGCTCCCCCGGCATCTCATCTTCCTGCAGGCTCCCTGGCCAAACTCGTGAAGAGTGTCTGATCTCTGGTCCGCACCAGCTGACTAAAGCAGGCAAGATTGCAGTGCTTGCGGCAGCCCCCTCTTTGCTCGCTCGACGCTGCAGGGGAGGCAGGATCTGCCGAAGGGCAGGTGGTGTAAAAGCTGCTCTCTAGCTCGCCAGAGCCTGAAGAAATCTGCCTGCATGAAAGAGTTAATTGCTGTAGTTCGGCAAATACCTGGTACCTTCATGGTAAAAACCTCGGAGTGCTGAGTTCAGATCCTTCTTCCTAGGTCTGCCTGACTCCTCCCCTTCTCAGGATCAAGCTCCCCCGCGGACCCCTGGAGCGGTCTCCATGTTCTCATCTGCACAGAGCCATTTCTCCTCTCCGAGCAACCCCTGCCCCTTCCTCCTCCTGCCAGTCAATAATCCCCACTCCCGCTCTGTTTTCCTGTGCCGTGTCTTGTCCTACTTCGCTGGTAAACTCTGGGGCCCTGGGGCTGTGTCCGAGTCTAGGTCTGTGCAGTGCTATCTATATGTGCCACCTTGCCGTATAAATGACTTCTAAAAGCATCAGATCGAATGTTCACAAGCTTGCCCCACAGTTCACAGCGAGCTGGGCTGGTGGGGCAGCAGGTCTGGATCCCGAAGAGTAGAGTCAGGGCTAGGGTTTAGGTCAGAGTCAATGGGGCTGAAATCTCATCAGCTGTTCCTGCAAGATTTGTGTCCTAACACCTGCCCTCCTAGTGGGAAGGTGTCGCTGTCCTGCAATGCCGGAGCCCTTCTCTTGCTGGCTCTCCTCCAAAATAGGGTTCTTATAGTCCAAGGTTTAGACGATAATCTCAGCATTAGGGCTGCACCTGGCCTGTCCTCCTTGAGTTTTGTTTGTTTAGGGTTTTTTTTCTTGCATCTCTCTGTGTGGGTTTTTATAGGGACGTGCGTTCTCACATGTATAATGGCAGCTAAACCCCATCATCGCTCACTGGTGGGAATGGCTGATGATCCTTCCCCACCATGAATGGTTTGCGGGGAATAATGGGGTGTTATGAACACTGAGAAGCTGAACTCGGATAGCGTCAACGAGTCTCCCAATGATGCTACGGTTTGGGAGCAGTTTCATAAATACTCTGAGCATGGAAATTCCAGGTTTGTAAAGTTATGGAAATGGCCCAGTTTTTCTTATGTAAGTGTGTGTATATTGCTTCTGATACCCCTTCCACTCGCACTGGTGTTTTAATAGCACCAGATGACTTACTTTCCCCTCTATTACTGCTGGGTTCCATTTTGCTTTTGCTTTTTGTACCATATGAGGCTTAATTTGGTTTTATTACTGCATGGCCTGTATATAGTCTGCATCCGAATTGTCTTGAAATGGATATGTTTGCCATGCAAAGCTCTTGTCTGCCTTTCTTCTGTACCACTTTGTCTTGTCTTGTAACCTGGATGACAAATCTGTCATGTAACATTGTCCGTCTGACATTTATTCTGCTAAAAACAATTGTAACAAAAGCGAAATGGACATAAAACATATTGATTCAAAAAATAATTGTCCATTGTGGTGAGGGTTGGATGTGGTGACTACAAAAAACAGACGTGCCTCTTTGGAGGGCTATGGTAAAAACACACCATTCCTAAAGGTGAATTGCAAAGGGGATAGAAGAAGTAGGTGTGCGCCCTCTTAGGTTTCTTTATGGTGATGTATACAAAAGACCTGAAAGATTTTTATTAATTTCCAAAGAACATTTCTTTTTCCTGCTCGACATCAAGTTTATTCTTCCCTGTTTTTCTAGAGGTCTTTTTGGAAGAGCTAGAGATGTAGATTGGGAGTTCTGTCAGCACTTAACTAGAAGAGCGAAAATGCTAAATATTTAATAGTGCTCTTTTTTTCCTGTTTTTGGTATTTGAGTTAAATGGCATGGAAGGTAAATTGGGTGCTCCTGTTTTCCCTGTCTCGTAAAGAAAAGCAAGAGGATATCAAGTGAAATTGAAAGGCAACTAATTTAAACCTGATAAAAATAAATGCTATTTTACACAATAAATAATGAGCCAGTGGAACACTCTGCCACAAGATATTGTCAATGCCAGTTTCTTAGTAGGGTTCCAGAAGCATGATTCAATGCTTATACAGATAATGAGAACAGCCACAATTACACTTATTAGGATAACAAGATATAAGTGATCTAAACTCTCTTATTTCAGGGAATTTATTCTCCCCTGCCCCCAATGTATTATTTATACTATGGTTGAGCCTACAGGCCTCAGTCAACGATGAAGGTGCCATTGGATAAACTTGTCACGAACTGCCTGGGATTAGGAAGAAGCTTCCACTATGGAATTTGTTATTCCCCTGAAGGAGCTGGTATTGATTGCTGTCAGAGATGGACCATTGGATGTGGATGGAGAACTGGTCTCATCTGGAACGGCAATTCTTTTGTCTCCGACTTCAGTCATCAAGACAGTATATGAGAAGCAGCACATTTCAATCCAAAACCCTAGCTCACCTAGAATTTGGAGAGCAAAAATGAGCACCTGAAACTATTTATAAAGCATAATGTCTCGGTGCATTACTTTAAGTATGAGTTGTCCTATTGAAATCATAGTTGAGAGTTGGTAAAAGTTAATGCTTGTAATGCTGTGGTAATCTAAAACCAGCCAAAGAGAGCATGTGTTTCAGAATCTAGTGTTTTTTTTCAAGTTATGGCTGCAGGTCTCATGATTGCCAAGATAACCTTGGAAACTTGAACTGAGTGTAAGGGCTGGTCTTCACGTACACCGCTGTAGTGCTTTAGCGCCAATGTGAGAGCTTCTCGCATGGGTATCGTTAATTCTCTTCCCTTAGAGGCAGCAGCTATGGGGGTGGGAGAAGCGCTGTCGATGGGCGGGGTTAGGTGGGTGTAACTATCGCTTGGGGAGTGGATTTTTCACACCCTGGGTACGTCTTCACTACCCGCCATATCGGCGGGTAGCAATCGATTTATCCGGGATCAATATATCATGTCTCGTTAAGACGCGATATATCGATCCCCAAACACACTCACCGTTGACTCCGGAACTCCACCAGAGCGAGCGGCGGTAGCGCAGTCGGCGGGGGAGCCGCGGCCGTCGATCCTGCGCCATATGGACCCCAGGTAATTCGATCTAAGATACTTCGACTTCAGCTACTCTATTCACGTAGCTGAAGTTGTGTATCTTAGATCGATTCTCCCCCCCCCCCCCCAGTGTAGACCAGCCCCCTGAGTGACATAGTTATACTGATATAGGTCTGTAGTTTAGACCTGGCCTAAGTCATGCAGTGTGACTTTCTTGTGTTGGCAGACTGTCTGAAATGACTCACCCTACACATCTGTATAGGGTGCTACCTCTGGAGCCTAACAGGGGTAATTTAAATGTAAAAATCAGTGTCTGCTACTCATTTTAGCAGAAACATCAAACTAATGTGCTTATCCTACAGTCTGAAACTGCCTTTAATGTCTCAATTCGTGCTAATCCTCCAATTTCCAGCTGCCTGAATCTGTCCCTCAAGACAACTTCAATGATGCGTGGTTGATATAAAAATCTATGGCCTATTGAATGCTGAAAAGGTGGGGGCAACATAAATTGTGCTCAGTATCAAAAGAAATAACATGCAGGCTCCTGTGCTGATCATACTGTTCATTTCATATTCCGCTCAGTTAACAAAATCTAGGCCCAGCTCCTTAGGGGGTGTGTAAGTCAACTGAAGTCAACAGCAAGGCTGCTCTAGGCCAGCTGAGGACCCGACCTGTAATTTCTTAATTGAAACTAAACGGCTGTAGCCTCCAGGCAGCCTGCTGCAGAACGTGGTTTAGTTGTGAGGGAGGGTGGAGGGCTGGGTTTGGAAGTCACCCCCCTGAAGTCTTTCCACTGTTCACAAGAGCAAATCGAGGGAGGACTGAGCCCTTGATCTTCTCCGCAAGGTTGCCAACTTTGGCTGGACGAAATCCTGGAGATTTCATCACATGACATAATCTTTAATTCAAGATTAATCTTTAATTCCTGGAGGGTTGGGCAACCCTAGTTCTGTGTGACTCTTCAAAGGCACTGGGCAGGGGCTCGCTCGGCGGGTGATCTCACTGTCTTAACGGCCCAGCCTGGACCCTGCCCCTAGGGCCAGGTATTTACTACCTGCTGTGGCTATTTAAGGGGATTTCTTTCTGCTTTAGGCAGCCAGGAGTGCTTGGCTCAGGACAGGTAAGGGTGCAATGGCAGGGCTGATACAGGAGCTCAGTCCAGGGGACCCTATGGGCCCTGGGGGGTTAAAATCTCTGAATCAATATCCGTATGTTACAGGGTTATCGCTGCCTGGCGCTGGGGAGGGCTCGCACACCGGGGGGATGGACAGGCCCTTTGGGGGCGAAGCTCCCAGGCCACGAGCTGCGTCCTCCGCCGCGCCCTGCAGGCGGCGCTGTCCGCTCGCGGCGGCCCTGCGGATTCCGCGCCAGCTGCTTCTCTTGCTGGGACCCCGCGGGCCAGGCCGCGGCTCCCCCCGGCGGCGCTCGCTCTGCTCCGCCCGGCAGCGGGGCCGGCCCGTGGCGAGGCGAGGCGGCGCCGGGACTCTGCCCAGCCCGGAGCGGGAGCGGAGCTCGGCCGGGCCGGGCCGGGCCCCCCCGGGCGGGGCTTCTCCAGCGGGCCCGGCCCGGCCCGGCCGAGCTCCGCTCCCGCTCCGGGCTGGGCAGAGTCCCGGCGCCGCCTCGCCTCGCC
>NC_048299.1:1206062-1296699 GCF_013100865.1 Trachemys scripta elegans | reverse complement strand
GGACTCTGCCCAGCCCGGAGCGGGAGCGGAGCTCGGCCGGGCCGGGCCGGGCCCGCTGGAGAAGCCCCGCCCGGGGGGGCCATGGCCGAGCGGGCCGCTGCCCAGGTAAGGGCCCGGCGCTGGGGCGGGGGAGCCTCGGGCCCCGGGAGCTTCTCCCCGCCCGGCCTGGGCCCCGGGAGCCGGGCCGCGGGGATCGTGCGGGGGGCTCCGGGCTCGGTGCGGGTGAAAGCGAGACCCCGTCCCGGCGCCGGCGGGGCTGTGAGCCCGGCGGGAGCTGGCATCGCCCCCTTGGGTTGTTTTCCTCCTGCCGCCTTGGGATCCTCCTCCGGCCCCAGCTTCCCTCCCTCGCCGTCGAGTAGCGCAGGTGCGAGCTCCGGGCTTTGCTCCCTGTCATGCTGCCTTCTCAAGCCCCTTTCTCCTGGGGCATGGTCGCCCCCTTTTCTTCGTGCATCTGGCCTGTTAGCTGGCAATGTGCCCCCCAACTTCAGCTTGGTGTCTTGTCCTGAACAGGCTCTGGCCACCCCCCGCCCCGTGTCTGTGCAGCCCCTGCCCGCTTCCGAAGGGACCCCCGGGAGAGCGAGCGCGCTGCACCCCGCAGAGATTTCCCTCCCGGCCCTGGCTGCCCTCCAAGCCCTGGGGAGGAAGGTGGACTCTCAGGCTGCACAGTTGCTGAATCTGGATGGGAGAATGGGGACGGCTGAGAAGAAACTAGTCGGCTGTGAGAAAACAATGGTGGAGTTTGGGAACCAGCTGGAGAGTAAATGGGCCGCGCTGGGAACTCTGATCCAGGAGAATAATCTGCTGCAGAGGAGGCTGGAGAACATGGAGAACCTGCTGAAGAACAGGAACTTCTGCATCCTGAGGCTCCCCCCAGGCACTAAGGAGGAAGTTCCCAAGGTAACTGTCTGTCTAGGGACCTCTGTTGTCTCATCACTGTAGTATCTGAGGCCCAGATCCTCAAAGGTATTTAGGCCCCGAGTGCGACTATCCCAGCTCGCAATGAGGAGCAGAAGTAAAGCTTGGTGCTGGATCACCTTTTGACAAGTATCGGGGGTAGCCGTGTTAGTCTGTATCTACAAAAACAACAAGGAGTCTGGTGGCACCTTAAAGACTAACAGATTTATTTGGGCATAAGCTTTTGTGGGTAAAAACCTCTGAAGAAGTGAGGTTTTTACCCATGAAAGGTTATGCCCAAATAAATCTGTTAGTCTTTAAGGTGTCACCTTTTGACAGGATCTTTAATATTCCTATGGTCTCTGCACCATCCTGGAACAGTCTGACTTGGGAGTGTGATAGGGTGAGGTAAACACCTGCCTAGTGTTTGATTGACGGACCTGGTTTATCGTTCTCTGCCCTTACTCTTATGATCTCCAAAATGCTTTTCCAATCGGCTGCATGCTTACTGCCAGTCAGCTGGGCTTCCCGCTTTGCAATTTACTGGGCCTCGGACAGAGCAAGCCACAAAGCATCTAGCAGAGAACGTAAGAATGGCCACACTGAGTCAGACCAATGGTCCTTCTGGCCCAGTGTCCTGTCCTCCAACAAGCGACGGGTGCCAGATGCTTCAGAGGGAGGGAACAGCACAGGGCATTTTATTGAGTCATCCATCCCCTGTCATCCAGTCCCAGCTTCTAGCAGTCAGCAGCTAGGGACTCCCAGAGCATGGGGTTGTGTCCCTGACCCTCTTGGCTACTAGCCATTGATGGACCCATGAATGTATCCAAGAGATGCTGAGCTAGTGGGCCTGTTGTGGGGGAGCAGTGCCATAGCTCCTGCGCTGAATGGTGCGAGAGAACTGGGTAATTGTGGGCAGATATCTGAATGCCGCAGTTTGTTTTAGACCAAGGCATCTTTATCTTTCCAGTCTGGTCTCCAGTTGGACACAGTTTAAACCAGGTGTCACCTGTCATGAGCAGCAGAAAGAGGTAGCCTAGAAGGAGACGTCTCCTTTGCATGTGTATAGCACCTTTCAGCGGAGCTGTAAGCACATTACAGTGCTGGGGAAGCAGCATTATCCCCATTGTACATATGGGGAAACAGAGGCACAGGATGGTCAAGGGAGATGGGATGGATCACCTGATGGCTGCCTGTTCTGTTCATTCCCTCTGGGGCACCTGGCATTGGCCATTGTCAGAAGACAGGATACTGGGCTAGATGGATCGTTGATCTGACCCAGTACGGCTGTTCTTATGAGACTGCGTGTCCGTATCAGAGCTGAGGTTAGATCCCAAGCCTGCTAACTTGAGTTTTCCTTCCTTACCACTAGGCCATGCTCCTTCCCATTAATCCTCGCTTGTAAGGATCAAAGAGTAAATTCTCTCTCCTTATCCATCCTGGTCTCCTCTGGCAAGAATACCAGCAAGGGTACCCGTTCGTGCCATTTGTGATGTGGCTGCCTGTCTGAGAAGAACTAGCCCAAGACATTTCATGTATATTACCAAACAGCTGGTGGGACATGCTGGGTGTTGATGGCTGGGCAGGCACCAACAGTGACCTTTTAATATAAGATAAAAAGCAGGATGTGTGCAGATGGGATGGCAGTGGAAAGTGCTGTGTGTGTAATGCTTGTGATTTCAGGTCCCGGTTATGTTTGAAGACATCTCAGTCCACTTCTCCAGGGAGGAGTGGGAGAATTTAGAAGAATGGCAGAAGGAGCTTTACAAGAACTTGAGGAAAGACAACTATGACTCTTTGATCTCCCTGGGTAATGCTCAGATTTCACATATTGATGAGAAGCTGTGAGCTTAGCAAAGTGCCAGGTTGCCAGATTCACTGAGTAAAGCTTAGGCCTCGCGGGAGCCTAGGGTGATGAAAGAAAGATGGGGACAGCCCCTCAGCTAGTTCTTGGTAGTTTTTCCCCTTGTCGAGCTGCATAAATAAATAGGAGGTGACAGCTCCTTTGGTTTCTGGTGAATGAACATGTAGGTCCCACAGAGCCTTTGCTAGGTGGTCAGTTCTACCCATCCTCCATTGGAAAGGAGACGGGAACACACACAGCCCTGGCTCTGATACCTTCAACTCGCGTCCTGTTTGTTTATTTGCAGGTTGCATTGATTTGCCCCAGCATGGAAAAAACTGTGCTAGTCTGCGTGCTGGGTTTATGTGCTGCTGCCTTCGTGAAAGGGTGTTTCTTGAATCAAAGCTGCGTAGATTATAAAGGGAACAGTGGTAGCCTCTAGCAGTTTATCATTATGTTCCATATTTATTCCTAATACCATTTAAAACCCTACACACGTGTGCACACACACGCAGGTTTTAGAGGAGATTGTGTTAGGAGTCAAGGGAGCTGCTGTTTTCCCCCCAATATAGTAATTATAGCAATAAACCAAAACGATATTTTAATTTCTGCTGGCTCAGACACATGCGATTATATAAACCATTCTGTCTTCCCTCTCTGGCCTGGCCTGGCCTTTGAAATGGACTCTGGCCTTTCTGCAGGTTTGTCGATGGACAAAGGGATTATATTGATGCAGTGAAGAAGTCTTCAAATTGCATCATTTCTGGGAGCCCCGCATCTCTTCTAGGAGTTACAATCCTGCTCCTCCCAGCGCTTTAATGTACCTTCTTGTATGGTCTTAGTCAGAGGTGGGCAAACGTTTTGGCGCAAGGGCCACATCGGGGTTGTGCAACTGTATGGAGGGCTGGGTAGAGAAGGCTGTGCCTCCGCAAACAGCCTGGCCTCCGCCCCCTATCCACCCCCTCCGACTTCCCACCCCCTGACTGCCCCCCTCAGAACCCCTGACCCATCCAACCCCCCTGCTCCTTGTCCCCTGACCATCACCACCTAGGGACCCCCCTCCCCTGACTGCCCCCCTCAGAACCCCTGACCCATCCAACCCCCCCTGCTCCTTGACCCCTGACTGCCCCCTCCTGGGACCCCCCGCGCCTAACTGCCCCCCGGGACCCCATCCCCTGTCCAACCCCCCCACTCCTTGTCCCCTGACTGCCCCCCTCAGAACCCCTCACCCATCCAACCCCCCCTGCTCCTTATCCCCTGACCGCCCCCTCCCAGGAACCCTGCCCCAACTGCCCCTAGGACCCCCACCCCCATCCAACCCCCCCTACTCCCTGTCTCCTGACTGCCCCCACCAAACCCCCAACCCAGCCAACCCCCTTGCTCCCTGTCCCCTGACTGCCTCGACCCCTATCCACACACCTGTCCCCGATAGGCCCCCCGGGACCTCCGCCTGCCCCCTCCCGGGACCCTCCGCCCCAACCGCCCCCCCGGGCCTCCCACGCCTATCCAACCCTCCCTGTCCCCTGACTGCCCCAACCCCTATCCACACACCTGCCCCCTGACAGGCCCCTCGGGACTCCCACGCCTATCCAACCCCCCCTGTTCCCCATCCCCTGACCGCCCCCCCGGACCCTCTGCCCCTTATCCAACCCCCCCTGCTCCCCACCCCTTTACCATGTCACTCAGAGCAGCAGGAGCTCGCAGCCCTGCCGGAGTCAGCCACGCCGCCACGCTGCCCGGCAGGAGTGGCAGGCCAGAGCACTGGTGGCGCGGCGAACTGAGGCTGCGGGGGACGGGGGAGAGCAGGGGAGGGGCCGGGGACTAGCCTCCCCGCCGGGAGCTCAAGGGCCAGGCAAGACGGTCGCGCAGGCCGGAGGTGGCCCGTGGGCTGTAGTTTGCCCACCTCTGGTCTTAGTTAACATTAGAATCTGTTCAGATCGCTCTCTTCCTTCTGGTGAGTAACAGAAGCTGTGGGGCTTGGGTGCCTAGCGAATATTAATCCGACACTTTGTCTTTTAATGTCTCTTTCCATGAACAGACTGTACCATCTCCAAACCTGACATCCTATCACCGACTGCGCAGGAGGAAGAACCAGGTGTCAGGGTGCAGGGAGATCTGGAGGAGAGAGGAACCCCTGTGGATCCCAGCACTGGTGAGTAATAGATCTGAAACGGACAGTGCTGTGTCAATTGACTAATTATATCTTCAGATTAAAAGATCACTAGCCAACAGTTTGCTTTCTTTAACCTTTGTAAACTTACCAGATGAAGGACTAAACTCTCTCTAAGAACTTGAGTACTTGTGGTACCCTGTTTCCCCGAAAATAAGACAGTGTCTTATATTAATTTTTGCTCCCAAAGATGCGCTAGGTCTTATTTTCAGGGGATGTCTTATTTTTCAGAAATGAAAAATGCCTTATTATCGGTGGATGCCTTATTATCGGGGAGGTCTTATTATCGGGGGGATGCCTTATATTACAACGAGAGGCAAAACTGTAAGTAGGCCTTATTTTCGGAGGATGTCTTATTTTCGGGGAAACAGGGTATCTTAGAGACTAACAAATTTATTAGAGCATAAGCTTTCGTGGACTACAGCCTACTTCTTCGGATGCATAAGTGGGCTGTAGTCCACAAAAGCTTATGCTCTAATAAATGTGTTAGTCTCTAAGGTGCCACAAGTACTCCTGTTCTTTTTGCGGATACAGACTAACACGGCTGCTACTCTGAAACCATCTAAGAACTTGCACAGTGCCCCTCACTGTGGGATCTGTGTGTTTACCTGGTATCTGACCTTCCACTTAAACTTTCTTTTTGTGTAAACATATACATGATGTGGTTTCAATGCTCCTGGAAGAGGCTAGATTGACAGCCCAGGACTCCACATTTGTCCTGTTTATTCATTTTATTTACTTAGCTAAAAATCGGATAAACCCTTTAGTAGCTCCTATTGTTTCCAACACGATCCCCTTGCCCGTGGATTTCTGTTGTCCTTGCCTGTGAGAGCTGTCACTCTCAGAATCTCCACTGATTTCATTCCCAGCCGACTCTGAATCTAACCCTCTGTGTTCTCAGCATTCTGGGCATTCCGCACATCTGGACCCTACAGTTTCCCTTTGTCCCATCTGGATGTCCATGCCCATGTCCATTCAGTGCATACCTCATCCCAGCAAAGGTCTGAGATCCAGTTTTAATTTCTCAGAGACCATTTAAAAAACAAAGCAATGTTTCTCCTATGTGTAAACAAACAACAGCATTTGACATTTATAAAGGGCCTTTCATCCAACAGCCGTCACAAACTACATGTGCACAGCACCACTGAAATGCAGCCACCTCTGGGCTGGAATGCCATAACGACCACGTTGCATGCTGTACAGAAGTAGTAGAAAGAGGATACTTGGGCTATGATGAGTACTCCTGAGGAATGTGTCTGAGCTCCTACTATCTCCAGAGAGCACCTCTATTTTTAAGGTCTTCTCTGAATAGCTTCCCCAGCACCCACATTGTAAACAGCATGAGACTCCATTTCTCTATCGGAGAAGGATTAAGAGCTCAGTGGACTCTCCTGGGATTTGAACCTGTGGTTCCAGAGTGTTTGGATATTTCAGATCTGATGCTAAGCCATCGCCTCTCGTATGAGCTCACAGGAATGAGTGTGATAGAAGGAGCTAGTTAACATGGCCAAAAAGGCATGAATAAAAAATTTCCAAAGCTGAAGGAATGTACCTGATACCAAAGCACCCACGGTTTGCAGTCTGTTATAAAGCATTCTGTGGCTTAGTGGATCAGATTCAGGACTGGGAGTCGGGAGGCTGGAATTCTCTTCCTGGTACACCACTGCCTGAGGCAAGCCAGGTCAACCTCCTGGTGCCTTCGAAGTGGATGTGTCTGAGAGAGGATAATAATGGGTACCCATTTGGTACAGCATTTTGAGCTTTCTGCATGAAAAATAATATGCAAGTATTACTGTTAGTCTGGAGAAGAGAAGACTGAGAGGGGACATAACAGTTTTCAAGTACATATAAGATTGTTACAAGGAGGAGGGAGAAAAATTGTTCTTCTTAACCTCTGAGGATAGGCCAAGAAGCAATGGGCTTAAATGGCAGCAAGGGAGGTTTAGGTTGAACATTAGCAAAAACTTCCTGTCAGGGTGGTTAAGCACTGGAATAAATTGCCAAGGGAGGTTGTGAAATCTCAGTCATTGGAGATTTTTAAGAGCAGGTTGGACAAACACCTGTCAGGGATGGTCTAGATAATACTTAGCCCTGCCATGAGTGCAGGGGACTGGACTAGACGACCTTGAGATCCCTTCCAGTCCTATGATTCTGTGAAGCATTATAATTGCATTAGAAAAGTGTATACAAATCTTTGTTTGCACAGAACCTAGCAGGATGGGGGCTTGGGCTGTGACCGGGCTGCTAAGCGATACAGCAATAAAATAACTCTATTTACATGAACAGACTCTCCAGTTTCGACACCTGAGGTTTTATCCCAGGTTAAACTAGAGGAGGGGTCGTGCAGCAGAGTTCAGCAAGAATTGGAAGAGAGAGAAATCCCTGCGGATCCCAGCCTGTGTGAGTTATAGAGTAATAGACTTTCGTAAACTGGGAGAGACGTTAAATGAGTGTGTCAGCAAATCTGTTGTGGGTATCACACTGAGCAGGTGTGTGTGGGGGTGGGAATAGTTAGCACTTCCACAGCTCTTCTTTTATCCATAGGGACTTGGAAAATGCCATTGTTCCCGTTTTACAGACTGGGAGACTGAAGCACAAACGTGACTTGCCCGAGGTCACGCAGAGTCAGTGATCAGAAGACTGGGGTCTCTGTCAGCTCGGAAATGTCAGCCCTGTGCCTTAGCCTGACCCATGTGACGTTACTGAGCAGGGCTGGGCTCTGGACTGGAGAAGGGGAACATTGAAATGGTCACTGTAGTATATCCGCTGCCCCTGTGGATCTGGCTGGTTGGGTAATTCAGCACGCGTTTGGGTTAGGGCCAGCAGGTCACGGCGGCGTTGGTCCAGCTGCCAGCCCAAGTCCCTGGAGTAACTTCGTTAGCTGTCAGGAAGTAGGAAGCTCTTGTATTTGCTATGCCCAGCGCAGGGGACATGATCACATGTATTAAGCGAATACATTCCCAGTGGTTTCTTGTGGCCCAAGTAGATGAAATGAGGGGAAATAAAACCAGTGCTGGATTCTGTTCTATTTTGTTGCAGCAGGTGATGGGCTTGTGATCAAAACGGAGGAGGGGACGGTCAGGGAAGGCCACAACAGCCCAGAGCCACGTGGAGTGCAACTGGGGACGTGCAGAGAGAGCGAGGGGCAGGCTCCCGAGTGGGGAGCACCCTGTGAGAGTCTGCCTGGCCCGGTGACGCATCTGAGGAGTGACCTGGAGCAGCCCAACGAATGCAGGGAGGGCCGGAATGAAATCGCTGAGCCCCAGGGCGGCGGCGCCGTCTCCCGGCTCTGCCAGCCCGCGGAGAGGCCCTTTCATTGCCTGCAGTGTGGCAAGAGCTTCACCCGGAAAGACACCCTGCTGTCCCACCAGCGCACCCACACCGGGGAGCGGCCCTACGCCTGCGCCCAGTGCGGGAAGACCTTTGCACAGCAGTCCAAGCTCAGCAGCCACCGCCGCACCCACACGGGGGAGCGGCCCTACGCCTGCAGCCAGTGCGCCAAGACCTTCGGCCGCAAGGAGCACTACACCCAGCACCAGAGGACCCACACGGAGGAGCGGCCCTTCATCTGCAGCCAGTGCGGGAAGAGCTTCCGCAGGTACTTCAACCTGACGGTGCACCAGCGCACCCACACAGGGGAGCGCCCCTACCCGTGCGCCCAGTGCGGCCGCCGCTTCAGCCGCAAGGAGCACTTCCTGCTGCACCAGCGCATCCACACCGGGGAGCGCCCCTACCAGTGCAGCCAGTGCAACAAAAGCTTCATCCACCAGTCGCGCCTCAACTACCACGCCCGCATCCACTCGGGGGAGCGGCCCTACGCCTGCGCCCAGTGTGCCAAGCGCTTTGCCGAACCCTCCAAGCTGGCGGTACATTGCCGAGTTCACACCGGCGAGCAGCCCTACTCCTGCCTCCAGTGCGGCAAGAGCTTCGGCCTGAAGAAAAGCCTCGTCGTCCACCAGCGGAGCCACGCTCAGGAGCGGCCCTACCAGTGCTCCGAGTGCGGTGTCCACTTCATCTGCCAGTCCTACCTTGTCCGGCACCGGCTGGTCCACACCGGGGAGCGGCCCTACAAATGCACCGAGTGCGGCAAAAGCTACAGCCGCAAGGAGCACCTGCAGAACCATTGGCGTATCCACACCGGCGAGCGGCCCTTCCAGTGCACCGCTTGCGGGAAGAGCTTCATCCAGAAACATCACCTCCTGAAGCACCAGCGCATCCACACCGGGGAGCGCCCCTACCAGTGCGGGGAGTGCGGGAGGAGCTTCCGCTGCAAGGAGTCCCTGAAGGATCACGCCAGGGTTCACGGCACAGAGCTGGGTCACCTGCAGGCTGCGCCCAGTCTCACGCAGGTATTGAAGATGGGCACCGTGGGGTGAGAATAAACCCTGGGGCTGATGGCAACCCAGTGAACAGGCACTGAGAACAGCAGCACGGCAACGCAACAGGAAACGGACAAGCCCCAAGCACCTGTCTGTCCCTACGCCCCAGGGGAAATTGCACAGTCCACGAAAACCCGTGTGCACTCCTGCCTGTCACAGCCGTGCGGCTTGACAAAGAGCACTCGCCGCGTGGGTGTGAGGGAGCGTGGCCGTGTCTTTAAACCAAAAAGCGAGAGCAGTCTTACCCGCAGGCTGTTTGTGCAAAGGAAGTATCAGCCAAGGGAATGTGGGATGCCAGGCTGCTTTTTTGATGCAGGAAAACAACTCCTATTGCTTTACGTTTATAGTTGCACCCCCAGTATCTGAGGTTAGAATTGGGGGCCATAGCGTGAAAGCCACATCCCTAAAGATAACCATGCGGCAGGGTGAGGGAAACGGCTGTGGGGCATGAGGAAGACACGCTGAAGGGAAGAGAGATTGAGGCACTCACCGAATGAGGGAGCCAAGTGAATCAGTAAATGGCGGTGTAAGTTGTATGTTCCAGGCCTGGTGAGCCCATGAGTTGCTCGTGAGAGATAAGAAGATGCCAGCAGTCAGTGGTTAGCCAATGGGGGTAACTGGCAAAATGGTGTACTTTGCAAGTAATGTTGGGGTTTCCCCTGCAATACAGCCTGAGTGGAGATCTTGGCAGGTAAAAACCCTTTCAAGTTACCTTTTAAAAATATGTCTATGTAACTTCAAGCCTGGCCATGTGTTCTCTTAATGGGCTGGGATCTCAAACCCTGTAGTTTTTATTTAATAATAATAATAATAATACTTTAATACGTTTAAATTGGGAAACGCCCCTAATCATAGCCAAAAAATGGTGCCTGAGCTCACAGCCTGTCTATGGAGAAAGCTGTATATAAAACAAGAATAAGGTTTGAAATTTGTATCTACCTGGACACTAGCATGAAAGGCAAGAAAAAGAAAAAGCCCTATCACTACAACCTCTGGGATTCTGCTGTTCCTACTACCCTTGTGACTGCTGGAGAAAATGCTCACCTGCTCCGGAGCCAGCCGTTCTGGTCATCTATTTGCAGAAACGGTATCTTTCTTTATCTCTGGTTTTAAAAAGTGGCGTGTTGTTACCATATGGCTTAACGTGTACGGTATGTGTGTGATCTAGAATGATATCATTACCTGTATGTATGTGTTAAAAATAGTTTTCTAATAATGTTCTTTCACCTTAATAATAAAAATTATTTTTAGCAAAGCGGTTCTGTTCCAGCATTTGGGTCTTCAGCCTCTAGATGGCGCTGTTGGTGCTCAAGTTCTGTGATGAATATTTTTGCTTTGCTCTATCTGAGCAGTGGGGGGCCCAACTCAGCTTTGATAGGTGGGTCAGAGCACAGGACTGGGAGCAGGGAATTCCTGTCCTAGTGCAGACTCGTTCCCTCTGTGACTTTGGGCAAATCACTTCTCTCTCTCTCTCTCTCTCTCTCTCTCTCTTTCCCAGTGGTTAAAATGATTAGTTCCTGGCCTACTGTGAGGGTTGATTTGTTAGTGGAGGCGCTCAACAGCCGGGGTTCTCAACTAGGGGTATGCGTACCCCTGGGGGGACGCAGAGGTCTTCCAGGGGGTACCTCAACTCATCTAGGGATTTGCCTGGTTTTACAGCAGGTTACATAAAAAGCACTTGTTAAGTCAGTACAAACTAAAACTTCATACAGACAATGGCTTGTTTATACTGCTCTATTCACTATACACTGAAATGTAAGTACAATATTTATATTCCAATTGATTTATTTTATAATTATATGGTGAAAATAAGATAGTCAACAATTTTTCAGTAATGTGCTGTGACACTTTTGTGTTTTTATGTCTGATTTTGTAAGCAAGTGCTTTTTAAGTGAGGTGAAACTTGGGGTACACAAGCCAGATCCAATCCATGCAACAAACCTCGATGCCAACTCTGCCCACATATCTACACCAGCAACACCATCACAGGACCTAACCAGATCAGCTACAACATCACTGGTTCATTCACCTGCACGTCCACCAATGTTATATATGCCATCATGTCCAGCAATGCCCCTCTGCTATGTACATTGGCCAAACTGGACAGTCACTACGCAAGAGGATAAATGGACACAAGTCAGATATTAAGAATGGCAATATACAAAAACCTGTAGGAGAACACTTCAACCTCCCTGGCCACACAATAGCAGATGTAAAGGTAGCCATCTTACAGCAAAAAAACTTCAGGACCAGACTTCAAAGAGAAACTGCTGAGCTTCAGTTCATTTGCAAATTTGACACCATCAGATCAGGATTAAACGAAGACTGTGAATGGCTAGCCAACTACAGAAACAGTTTCTCCTCCCTTGGTGTTCACACCTCAACTGCTAGCAGAAGACCTCACCCTCCCTGATTGAACTGACCTCGTTATCTCTTGCCTGCATATTTATACCTGTCTCTGGAAATTTCCATTACATGCGTCTGACGAAGTGGGCATTCACCCACGAAAGCTTATGCTCCAATACATCTGTTAGTCTTAAAGGTGTCACAGGACTCTCTGTTGCTTTAAGCCAGATCTGACTCCTGAAAGGGGTCCAGTAGTCTGGAAAGGTTGAGAGCCACTGCTCTAGAGCAACTGAGTAGTAAAATGATCCATCCCTGGAGGGCTGAGTCCCCTGCCAGTTCTAGTGAGGATTTGCTTCTGATCTTGTGGGTCTTAGGCCAGTGTAGTTTCACTGATTTCGGTGACTGACACTGGTGTAAGAGACGGGGATCAGGCCATCAGCTTTTATAGAGCTCTTTGCATATTTAAAGTTAATTCATCCTTGGGTCACTCCTGGAAGGTAGGTGGCTGAGTATCATTATCCTCATTTTACAGATGGGTAAACTGAAGCATGGGGATGCTGTGACTGGCCTAAGTGAATCAGTGGAAAAGCCAGGATTCCCCCTTCCAACATTTCCATGGAGCAGAGACTTTCTTCTGAGGCAAATACTGGCCCCGTGTCTCACTCTGTCACCCCAGTGTGACTCCAGTGGGTGAATTACACCAGCATAGCCTGTGAGGGGGTGTTGAATCAGGTCCACTAGCTACACACCACTATTCTGCACAGAGTGGGAAACTGAGGCACAGGTATCTCCTCTGGCTAGGGATTTATACCACCCTCAGCCTCAGGTATCGTAGCATCTGCGGTTGGTGGTTTGCCTGCTCCTGTTTTCCTCAGAAAGCTCTGCTGTGAGAATGGGCAGCATCCCCCTTTCCCCTCCTCCCTCCGGGGATATGGTGGCTTAGGGCTGCAAGAGCGAAATAGAATACGTGATAGAGCAGTGAGTTATTCCCCGATTGCCAGTTGGGTTCGTGACTCAGTCCAGACCGTTTATAATGGGAGCTGGGGATTGCTGGACAGCCCCCTCATGGTCAGATAAGTGTATTTGAATACATGGTTGATGCCGGGTCTCCAAAGGTATGTCTACACTGCAGTAAAACGGGCTGGCCTGTGTCAGTTGACTCGGGCTTGCGAGGCTATAAAATTGATATATCAGCTGGGTTCGGGGACCCTGTGATGGGTGGCTGTCCCAGAATCCAGTCAGCTGACGTGGACCAGCCCAGGGCATTTTATTGCAGTGTAGATGTACCCTGAGGGTCTGATCCTGCAACGAGCTGACTGCCCCCAACTCAGCAGGAGTTGACATGAGCACTGATAGGAGCAGGATCAAAGCTTGGCCCCAAACGTCAATTATTGGTGTATATATTTATGTGCCTTCTCCTTGAGCCTTTCTTCAGGGGCCCTAGGGCCCAGCTTTTCTCTGCAGCCCCAGGGGCTAGAAACCCCACCGCTTTTTTCCATGAAAACCGAGGGACGGCAGGCGCTGGGGCTTTAAGAAGAGCACCCCAGGCTGGGGCTAAAATCGGGGCTGCCCAGACAGCCAGTGTGAAAAACCAGGCTGGGGCGGAGGGTAAGAGGAGCCTATATCAGACAAAGCCCCAAATCTAGGGACTGTCCCTATAACACCAGCTAGGGTGACCAGACAGCAAATGTGAAAAATCGGGACGGGGGTGGGGAGTAATAGGAGCCTATATAAGAAAAAGACCCAAAAATTGGGACTGTCCCTATAAAATCGGGACATCTGGTCCCCCTAACACCAGGACAGCTGGGATGAGGGGGTAAGCAGGTGAGCTAGGACGTGCACGGCGCTGCTGTGACACTGTCGGTCCCAGGACAGCCGAGAGAGCCGGGGGGGAGCTCAGGGTTTGGTTGGAGGGGGCGAGCGAGCCCAGGCGGGAGTCCCCGCAGGGCGCTGGCGTGGCCGGGCATCCCTCGCCCCAGCGGCTGAAGGACAAGCCCTTGTCCCCGGCTATGGCCCGGCCCCGGTCCGAGGGGGCCCCGTGCGGGCTCGGAGCTCGCTGCGCCCGTGCCCGGTAGGCGGCACTGCTCGGGCTCGCCGCCCCTGGCGCGCCGGCCGCCCGCGCTCTTCGCAGGACCAACGAGGCGGCGGCGGCGGCCGCCCTCCCTCCCAGGCTGCACTCGGGCCGCTCCCTCCCCAGCATGGCAGCGGGACCCAGCCCACGCCCCTAGCGAGCCCCGGCCCGGCCGCGTCCCCCGAGAGCCACCCAGCGCGGGGCCATGGCCGAGTGGGCCCCCGCCCAGGTAAGGGCCCCGCGGGGAGCGGGGACCGGCCCGGCTCGTGCCGCGGGTCCGGCCCGGGGCTCCTGGCAGGACAGGCTGGCCCCGGGGGCGGGGGGGCTGCGAGTCGTCCCCCGCCGCATCGCCTCCCAAGCATAATAATTTCTCCCGTCCCGGCCCTCCTGGGCCATCCCAACCCCCCCGCTCCCCACAGCCGCAGCCCCGCCGAGATGCAGCTACCTCTGGGGGGCAGGACCTCGGCGCAGGGCCCCCGCGGCGTGCGGGGATGTCTGAGCAGGGGCCGTGGGGGGAGGCCTTTGGGCTTGGGAAGTGCCCTGCCCTCCTTATTGTCCACACGGAACAGCGGGCGTGAGGGGACTGACTCGACCCTGCTGGGATTTGAACCTTTGGATTCAGGGTGGCTGGGGACTTAGGGCTGGGAAAGGGACACTGGGGCTTCAGGGTGGCAGGAAAGTTGTTTTCAGCTGAGCTGGGGAATCATCAGCGTTACAGACCCTTGCCCAGTCAGCTCATTCCCTGAAGCATTTCTACATTGCCAACCGTATCGGGAGGCGTTTATGATTCACGGGAATGTCCAGTCCTTTGTTCATCCTTATGGAGCTCTTGGCCTCACACACATATTGTGGCAGTGAGTTCCACCGGCTTACACAATTTTGCTTGCTTAAAATAATGTACTTTTCACTTTAATTGACAAGCCCCTTGTTCTTATGCTCTGAGAGAAGGTGAATAGAGGCTCCTGACTGTCTCTAGACCATTCGCTGTTCTGTAGACCTGTGTCGTCTCTCGCTCTGTCTATACTAAGCAGCCCCGAGCGTGTCGATCTCTTCCCATAAGGAAGTCTTTTTCAGGCCTCTAATCGTTTGTTGTCCATCTCTAATCCCCTTCTGCTCTGCTTATTCTCGCTGAGAAAGAGTGACCAGCACTGACCCCAGGAGTCCAGCTGCGGAGGGCCCATTGACTAGTATGATGGTGTAAAAACTAGAGCTGGCAGAAAACACAAATTCAATTTCGCAAAAAAAATTTGAGTTTTCAGAATTTATTTTCATTCTGCATCAGAAGGAAACCGGGACCTTTTGAAATTTTCCATGAAAAAACACGAATGAGAGATTCCCTCTAGAATAGCCAATAGCCCAGTGGTGGGATGTCAGAGACCCCAGTTCAAATCCCTGTTCTCACCATTGGGGTGAGATGCTTTCTGGTTTTGACCAGAAATTCCATCCTAGACCCGGGGAAGCTTCTGGACAAAAGTTTCCTCAAAACTGATCCATTTCTGTGAAAAATTTCAGGTTCGACAAATCAGCATTTTCCAGCCGGGGGGGGGGAAATTCCGTTAAAAAATTCCCAGCCCACTAGTACAGTAACCTGCTCAGTATTGTTTTCTGTCCTGCTCCTAATGCATCTGACATTTTGTTTGCTTTTTCTGACCACAGCTACATGTTGATTTGCTAGACTGAAGTTTGAATGTCACACAGCGTGCTCGGGAAGCTCAAAATACATCCTCCAGCCTGGGTTACGTTGTGTTGTCAACAAGGAATTTCATCTGCCCTTGTGCTGCCCATTCGCTTAGCCTGGAAAGGTCCCTCTTGAGTCTTTTTTAGTCCTGACTAACCTGAATTTCTTTTGCCATCATCAGACCTTTGCCCCCTTCTTCCCAGTTAGTAAATAGCTTAGTCACTGATCCTAGTGCGGATCCGTGGGGCACCTCACTCTTCACCATTTGCCATGATGGAAAATGGGCCATTCATTCCTAGTGGCCATGAAAGGTCAGCCCAAAGCCAGTTAGAGTCCATAGACTATGGCTTCTACTTTTCTGCTAAACTCTTTTGATCTGTGTTGCCCTCATCCTCCCAACCTGCACCCTCCTCATTTGATTAGTCCGTCTGTTGTGTCCTGTCTCTGACCCGTAGATTGTGAGCTCTCTGGAGCAAAATGTCTCATTTTTCGGTGCAGCATCTCCCGCTACAGAGCCTTGATCCTCGGTTAGGCTTCCTAACTCCTGCTGTGATAACAATGAAGGGAAAGACTCCCATTGGTTTCAGGATCAGGTCCTAACTGGTGTTACTGGGAGCAAATGACTATTCCAGCTACCCCACCGATGAGCATGGCATAAATACCTAGATAGGCTCCACTGAAAGAACTGAGTGCAGGACAGTGTGCGGGTGACAATGTAACATCAGGGAGGTGTTTTGTTTGGATGTCTCTCAAGTGCTGTGTGCTTTGTTTGTTGTGACTGAAGCTAATTTCTGTTGTCTCCCCTGCACATGCTCCCTTCGTCCCTTGGCCGTGCTTCTCATCCATCGCGTTCTCTTGTCCCCACGCTTGCCTGGCCTGGTCTGGCCGGACATTCCTCGGCAGGTTAGAACGTTGCTGTGGGAGGAGGAATTAGCTACAATAAGAACTGACCTAGTTTGCCTCTTTTCCTTTTGGCCTGTGGATTTTTGCCAGTCTCTGCCCTTTCTTTCCAGTTGGGATTGGAAGCCGAAGTAGTGAAGTACAGTGAGGGGGAAAGGATGGCCTTGCATTTCTAGATTGGCTGGAAACAGGATGCACTGGAATTCACAGCCGAGAGCTTGAGTTCCTTATTGATCCAGGCCAATTCCCAGCCAGTGAGGTTCAGACAAACATTGGGGCGTTTGGATCCTGATCCGCATCCTCCCGGTTCCTTTAGCGTTTTGCCACTGAATAAACCCGACTTCAGCCATTGTCGATCTCTCTCCCTGCAAACAGATTCAGGAATGGAACGTCGAGGCGCAACATCTGCTGCCTTTGCAGCCGCCCCTTGTCCCCGAGCGCGCTCACATGAGAGAAGCACAGCTGCACACGGCAGAGGCCTCTCTCTGGACTGTGGTGGCTACAGTGCAGGCCATGGAGCGGAAGATCGATCTGCTGGCCACGCGCCTGCTGAGCCTGGAGGGGAGATCTGGGACGGCCGAGAAGAAATTAATAGACTGTGAAAAAACAGCAATGGAGTTCAATAACCAGCTGGAGAGTAAGTGGGCCGTGCTGGGAACTCTGATCCAGGAGTACGGGCTGCTGCAGAGGAGGCTGGAGAACGTGGAGAACCTGCTGAAGAACAGGAACTTCTGGGTCCTGAGGCTCCCCCCAGGCACTAAAGGGGAGGTCCCCAAGGTAATGATATCCCAGCTAGTGCTGAGAAGCATGTGCTGAAATGTTCTGTGCTATCCCCATGATGTGTAGGTCCTTGTGTTTACTGCTATGGAATGGCTTGGAATGAGGAGGAGTGGGAATGCTGGACAATACGGTGGGTCAGTGTAACTCCGCTTTCTTTCCTGTGAATCTTTGCATGAATTGGACGTTGGGGGAAGGTGTTGGCTGGGGGGCACTGGAGACCGAAGTCTTCCTGTGTCTGAGAGCAGCGGGCAGCACTCCGAGCTGCCCTCCGCTGCCTCACAGCAACCCTCTCCTGGAAGAGCCGTTGAACTAGGGCAGTTCAGTCTCCATGGCCCATTCGGTCTTTGGCCTGTTTGCTGAGACTGCCAACAAAGGGGTCAGTTGGCACCAAAAGGGATGTGTGGACACTGTTCCCTGGGCGTTGGACTGAGACTGCCAGCTTACACAGGTAGATTTTTAGGACCCATTGCGATTGTCTGGTCCGAACTCCTGCCTAACGCAGGCCAGCACTACTGACCTCCCACACGCTTGTGATTGCAGATGCCGGTGACGTTCGTCGACGTGGCTGTCTATTTCTCCGCGGAGGAGTGGAAGAATTTGGAAGACTGGCAGAAGGAGCTGTACAATAACCTGGTGAAGGAGAACTATGAATCTTTGAGCTCGCTGGGTAAACATGCGTTTTCACGTGCTTACCGGATGGTGTGTGTGACATCTGTGGCAGCCCCAGCCCCTGCTCTAGGCAAAACCCCAAACCTTTTCATTTCAGCTGGAGCAGTGGCTATACCCTCCCGAAGGCTAGAAATTAGACCTCAAATCCACACGTCCTCCCATTTAATGGGAGAGACTCACCTACCCTGTGGTGGGTCCAATCCGTCCGTCTCCAGGGTTTGTTATATCTGGAGTCGCACTTGCCGACATCAGGGCAAAAATTGGCCCAATGCTGATCTTTACTTGTGCACGTTCAGCATGGCCCTGGTGAAAAATCTGCTTCGTTAATGCGAAGCCAGGTGAGTAAATGGTACAGGTGGGTGTTGCTTGCCCTGCCTTAGGCTGGTTTAAGCGTCTGTAGTTTTTTGAATAGGTGAGCGGTTTACCATTGGTACTTTGTGAGCTTCTCTCCATATAGAGATCTCTGAATTCAGAGCACAGCTCACCTTCCGCTGAATGCTTTACCTTCCCACAGGCTCTTTGTCAATAGCTTTTGCTGCAAAGTTTCCCCCCGTCCCCTCCAGTGACGAGAGGGGGCTGGCTTGAAATAAATGAAAAGTCTCTAACAATCGCACGCTGTGAAATGAACCATTGGGTCCCCCCGCTATCTTTTCTGTGAACAGACCGGACCCGTTCCAAAGCGGACCCCGAGCCCCGGATTGAACGAGGGGAAGAGGCTTGTGTCCAAGAGCAGCAGAACTTAAAGGAGAGAGAAATCCCTCCAGAGCCCTGCACAGGTGAGGAATGAGATTCAAGCAAATCCGAGGCAAGGAGTGGAATGCGAATTGCAGCTGATGTGGCCGTATCCCGTTCATGGTATCGCTCAGGGTTTGCCTCCAGTCCTGACTTCTTCTGCTTCGGCTCTTTTTGGTCTTGTAACCATTCAGGACATCTGCCCGTTGGTGTACCCTTTTACTTGGCGACGCTCCTCTGCCTCTCACGGCTCGCTCCGTATCTCTGGCGATGGCTGTACCTTGGGCGCTAGACCACTTCTCTTAAGGCTTAACTCCTGCTCCGCTTCGCCTGGGGATGTTGTGAAGGCAAAAGTGTAACTGGGTTCAGAAAAGAACTGGATACATTCCTGGAGGACAGGTCTGTCAATAGCCATTAGCCAGGAGGGTCAGGGACGCAGCCCTATGATCTGGGTGTCCCTAAACTTCTGGCTGTCAGAAGTTGAGAGTGGAAGACAGGTGGATCATTCCTTGATTGCCTTGTTCTGTTCACTGCCCTTGAAGCTCTGGTACTGGCCACTGTTGGAGGCAGGACGCCGGGCTAGATGGGCCATTGGTCTAACCCAGTACATCAGCTCTTACGTAATGGGAAAGCAGTGAATTCTAGCTGGTGCGCGTTGAGGTCGGAGTGAGGACTCCTGGGTTCTGCTCCTAATTTTGCCACTGACTTGCTGTGGGATATTGAGCAAGTCCCTTAGGCTCATATTTTCAAAAGTGGCCTGATTTTGGGGGTCCCCATTTTGTAGTGCCCAGCTTGAGACCCCCTCAGACCTGGTTTTTCAGAGATGCCAATCACCTGGAGCTCCCATTGACTTCAGATTAATGGATGCTCAGCACCTGGATAATTAGTTAGTTTAAAGTTAGGTCCCTATTGGAAAGTATAGGCGTACCTGCTCCGTGCCTCAGTTTCCCCAGCTGTGGAAGTGATCAATGCTTAATACTATTACCTCACAGGGCGATTTTGGAGCTTAATGAATTAATATTTCTAAAGCACCTCAGCAGGTCCCGTGTTCCAAATAGCTAATGTGAAACAGAATCCAGGAGCAGACTGGAACTCAGGAAGGTTTCACTCTCTGTTGTTCTATATATTTACATAAGAACGGCCATACTGGGTCAGACCAATGGTCCATGTAGCCCAGTCTCCTCTCTTTGACAGTGGCCAGTGTCAGATGCTTCAGAGGCAATGAACAAAGCAGGCAATCATCGAGTGATCCATCCTTTATCGTCCAGTCCCAGCTTCTAGCAGTCAAAGGCTTAGGGACACCCAGAGCGTGGGGTTGTGCCCCCTGATCATCTTGTAATAGCCATTGATGGACCTATCCTCAATCAACGTATCTAATTCTTTTTTTAATCCAGTTATAATTTTTACCTTCCCAACATCCCCTGGCAATGCATTCCACAGGTTGACTGTGCGTTGTGGGAAGAAATACTTCCTTGTGTTTGTTTTAAACCTGCTGCCTGTTAATTTATCGGGTGACCTCTAATTCTTGTGATATGTGAAGGGGTAAATAACACTTCCCTAGTCGCTTTCTCCACACCGGTCATCGATGTTCTAGATGTCTGTCATATCCTCCCTTAGTCGTCTCTTCTCTAAGCTGAACAGTCCCAGGGTTTTTAGTCTCTCCTATGGAAGCTGTTCCAGACCCCTAATAATGTTTGTTGCCCTTTGCTGTCCTTTTTCCAATTCTAATGCACCTTGTTTGAGATGGGGCGACCAGAACTGCACCCTGTATTCAGTTCATATTTGGTCACTTTTTTTGAGGCCTCCTGGAGAAAAGGGACTTTTAGGGCACGTCTACACTGCAATAAAATGCTGTCAGCTGGCCTGGGCTGCAGGGCTATCAAACTATAGTGTAGACATTTGGGCTCGGGTTGCAGCCTGGGCTCTGGGACCCTGGGAGGGAGAGGAGCCCGGAGCCCGGGCCCTGGCCCAAGTCAGCTGACATGGGCCAGCTGCATGTGTGTTACTGCAGAGTAGATCTACTCTTAGGAAGGGATTCACCCCGACTGTAATGTTCCCGCTGATGTCACTTCCACACACAGCAAGGTGATACGCCGTGTAGTGTATTCACCCCTCTGCCAAGCCCCTTGCTAACACGTTCGTGTCTATTCAGAACACGCCCCCTCCGGCGGGCGAAACGGCATTGCTTTGAGATGGGTGTGAACGGTTCAGCGGCTGATACACGAACGGCTTCTAATTCTCTGTCCCTTGAACAGAATCCCTGATGTCAACGCCCGACATTCTGTCCCGGATCAAACAAGAGGAGGGGCCTTTTGTCGGGGAGCAGCAGTTCTCGGAGGAGAGAGGAATTCCCGCGGACCCCTGCGCAGGTGACTAATCGATTCAAACAACTTGCAAATGACGAGTGCGGCAAAGAGCAGGAAATTGAGTGTAGCTTCCTCTCAGAAACCTGCTAGTTCTGTAGCTTTGCTCGTCCAGTTCATGGGTTTTGTCCTGCCTGCCACTGACTTGTTGTACGACCATGGGCAAGTCACTTGAGGCCCAAATTTATCAGCCTCTGATTTTTTGGGGGGAGGGGAGGCCTCCATTTCCTCCTAGATGCCAACTTCTTCTGATTCTAATCCCTCCTTTTTGTGAGCAGTCCCCTCTAGGGCACAGTACAGACCGGAATTGCCTCGTGCACCTGTTTGCATCCCTTCTGGCTGCCCCCAACGCAGAGCCCGCCCATCAATTTGAGAGCAAGGTGTTCCGTGGGTAATAGAACATAATGTGTTTTCATTTTCTCCCTCAGGAGCAGACGCTCTGATTTCTGCCCATGACTTTTTATCCTGGATTAAACAAGAGGAAGAGCCCTGTGTCCGGGATTCGTGGGAGTTGGCTGAAAGAGAGATCCTCACTGGCCCTGGCCCAGGTGAGCAATGGCTTAAAAGCAGCCAGAACCAGTGAGTAAAGCGCAGAAGTCAGCAGTCTGGCTGCCCTGTGGGCGCTCTGCGGAGGGGAAGGTTTGTCCTGTCTTCGTGGCAGACACCAGTTCGTAGATTTTAAGGCCGGAAGGGACTAGTGTGATCGGGTCGTATGATCTCATGTATAAGGCTGGCCAAAGAATCTCCCTCCAAGTGATCCCTGCAGAAGCTTCCCGATAGGCCCAGCGCTGGGCAGCGTCTCTCTTCCTTCGGTCACACGGCCTCTCGCAGAGGCTTCGTCTGGCTGCGGCGCGGCGTCAGGCTGGGGCTACATCGGAATGTTCTGCGGGCATAGCTGTGTTGGTGAGAAGTGTGAAAAATCCCCTCCACACACACAGCCAACAGAGCTGTGCCATCGAAAGCCCCAGTGTAGACACGGTTAGGCCAACAAAAAGTCTCTTTGCTGGGATAGCTCGTGTCGTTTGGGGAACGGGTCTCAGCACTACTGGCAGAAGGACAGAAGAGGGTTTGCTGGTTGAGCCGGACCGGAATCCTTTCCTAGCGCAGTGACAGACTCCAGGAGCTCAGTGGGGTTAGCTCAACAAAGAGGAGGTGAAGGGATGACTTGCTGACAGTTCAGATGTTCAGACTAGCAGCGACAGCAGGTCTAACACCACCCAAAGGCTGGAAGCTGAAACTAGACCAGTTCAGACAGGCGGCAAGGTGCAGTTTTTAATAGTGAGGGTCGTTAACCGTGGGAACGTTTTACCAGGGGCTGGGGTGGGTTCTCCAGCACTGGCCATTTTTAAATCAAGATGGGATGTTTTTCAAAAAAGAAAATCTGCTCTAGGGTTTATTTGGGGGCAGGTCTCTATTATACCGGAGGTCAGACTGGCTGATCCCAGTGGTCCCTTCTGGTCTCATGCAGACCAGGCCTTCGTCTCCTCTGTAGATGGGGATGCTGCCCGGTGTTCCCTCTAGTTTTTTATGTGCATGTGCGGAATGAATTTTGTTATGTGCACCACTATGGAGGTTGTGTGTGACACATCACCTTCGTATCAGTGCACTTAACAAAATCCATGTGGCGGGGATGGGTCCGAGGGGTTTGGAGTGTGTGGGGGGGCGGGGGAGAGGGTTGGGGTGCAGCGGTGTGAGGGCTCCGGCTGGGGGTGTGGGCTCTGGGGTGGGGCTAGGGATGAGGGGCTCAGGGCTGGGGCAGAGGGTTGGGGTGCAGGGGTGTGAGGGCTCTGGCTGGGGTGTGGGCTCTGGGGTGGGGCTGGGGCAGAGGGTTGGGGTGCAGGCTCTGGGGTGGGATCAGGGGTTTGGGGGTGCAGGCTGTCCTGGGGCTGCGGTGGGGAAAGAGGACCCTTCTCCCCCCGCACCCCTCCAACCCTCTCTCACCACAGCAGCTTGGGGCAGGGGGAGAGGCACCTCTCCCTGGGGCAGCTCCGGCAGGGCTGAGCTGGGCTGAGGGAGGGGCTCCTCTCCCCTGGCTGTGGCAAGTCCGGGGCAGGTCTGTGCTGGGGAGAGGCATCTTTCCCCGCCACAGCCCTGAGCCCCTGCGTGGGGCTTAATAGGCAACTGCGCGGCTACGCAGCTTAGAGAGAACTTAGACGCTGCCTCCTCTCCTGCGCCCGGTCCTAGATGGCCCAGAGCTGATCCCTGCACAGAGTGCATGCGTGGGGCCCTGGGGGGAACTGACCCCGCTGTTCAGTCCCAGGGCAGGGTTGTGCGGCTCAGGTGGTTAGAGCCTCAGGGATTGTAGCCTTGGAGTCTCGTGGTACATTCCCCCACCTCCCAGCACCCATTCAGCTCCATGTGTGCCCAACCCTTGGGAGACGGCTGCTCCCAGCTCGGAATAGGCACCCAGCTGGGAAGTGTTGGCTTTAGCCTGCGACTGGTTAATGTGCTCAGCTGTGAAAATACAACTTTGGATTGGTTTGTTTTCGTGGCTGAGCGGCTGGTTGGTGTTGGCCGTGATGAGCTCCTTTGGGGGTTGGTAGCACCTGGAGGCTCTAACTGAGATTATGCCGGGTGCTGCACGGCCCCGCAGCGAGAGACGGCCCCGCCACCAGAGCTCATGAGCGCCATAGACCAGGCAGAGAAAATCCCCATTTACAGATGAGGAACTGAGCCTCGGAGAGACGAATGCCTTGGCCGAGGTGGATGTGACCGAGCTGGGAATGAAACCCAGATCTCCCGAGTGCCAGCCCGGTGCCTGTTCGACCGAGATCTTAGTAATCTGCTTAGAGTGGACAATTGGCGCACGCAATCCCTTCCCAAGCCAGAAACCTTTATTCGCACTCCACTGTCTGATCGCCACGTGACGGAGGGTCATCACGCCGCTTAAAGCATGACTGGAAGGTGCTCAGATGCTGTAGCGATGAGGATGGTGTAAAGACCTGCCCAGAACAGAGTAGAACTGGGACAAAAGATGCTCTCGAGGGAGTGAGTTGGGACTCCTGGGTTCTCTCCTGGCAGGAAGTTGGGAGGGAGTGTACTGTAGGTGTTACGAGCCGGGACCCAGCTCTCCTGGGCTGTTCAGAGATTGTGAGGCAGTAGGGACCGTTAGCTCATCCGGCCGGAGGTGAAGTGGTTAATGTTTGCTGAGTTTTTTGAGCTCCTCGGTTGGGAGGTGTGCTAGGAGGGGCAAGTACTGTTCTGACACATTCAAACAAACAGGGATTTTTGCCCCGCTGCCCTGGCCCTGGCCCTGCGAGGACGTGTCGGGAGTGATCTGCAAAGCCCTGTTTCCTACGTGGCTGGGACCAGAGAGTGCTTTGGGTGGCGGTCACCCAATTCTCTCTGGCTGAAATCCACCCCTGGGCCAGGGAGTGGATTGGGTCAATGGGACTTAAATAGAGCTCAGGCCTGGTACTGACTCCCTGTCCCTCTCTCCTGGGGCTGGGGCTGGCCTTCTGCAGACAGCTGGATGTAACCGAGAGAGCTCAAACCCTTCTCACCGCCGGTCTCCATCCCAGGTTCATCCTAGCCCAGGCCACTGAGACCCACCCTCGGCTCCGTGGGACCGTGCTGTGGATCGGGGCCCTTTCCCCCAAAGAGCCAGGGATGAGATTCTCTTTCTTTCTTCCGGCAGGCGACGGGCTCATGGTGAAGTCGGAGGAGCAGCGTCACCGCCAGGCAGGCCCGGAAGAATTGGGGTTGCTGGGGGGCTCTGGGGAGCCGCTCTACCAGGCCCCGGCCTACGGGAGCCAGCGTGGCTCGGTGACGCAGCAAGCCGACCCTGGCGAGAACAGACTGGGTAAATCCTTCCGCTCGGACGCCAGCTTCGGCGAGTTACCAGGCACCTTGATCCCGCGGGGAGCCGGCGCGCTGGGGGAGGAGCGGCCGCACGGCTGTGCCGAGTGCGGGAAGAGCTTCAGTGTGAAGAAGAGCCTGAAGATTCACCAGCGGAGCCATGCCAAGGAGCGGCCCTACGCCTGTGGGGAGTGCGGCAAGAGCTTCAACTGCCACTCGGGGCTAGTGCGGCACCAGATGATCCACCGCGGCGAGCGGCCCTACAAGTGCGAGGAGTGCGGGAAGTGCTACAGCCGCAAGGAGCACCTCCAGAACCACCAGCGGCTGCACACCGGCGAGCGGCCCTTCCAGTGCGCCGCCTGCGGGAAGAGCTTCATCCGCAAGCAGAACCTGCTAAAGCACCAGCGCATCCACACCGGGGAGCGGCCCTACCAGTGCGGGGAGTGCGGGAGGAGCTTCCGCTACAAGGAGTCCCTCAAGGACCATCAGCGGGTTCACGGCGCGGAGCTGGGGGCCCCCCCTGGGCTCCCGCCGGCCCTGGGCAGTGGGGACTAGATCCTGGGACTCCGTGGACTAGACCACATGGCAGCTCGGGACTGGGTCGTAACCGACCGCGAGTTAAATCCAAGGCAGCGAAGTGAAAACCAGTGCCAGAAACGAAGCTTTTACCAAATACGTCCGTGGGGCACGAGGCAGCCAGGGTGTCTGGCACGTCCTCGGAGGGACCCCCAGCACGTTTTTCATACCCATCTCCCATCCCCTGGACAAGCCCCTTCCACGCAACCTGCAGAGAGAGCCAGAAAGGCCGGTGCATGCGCCGAACGCTGCTCCCCGCCTCCTCCCGTGCCCAAAGAGCAACCTCGTCCCCACTAACGTCCCGCTCCGGTTCTGAACCCCACCATGGCCTCACTCCTGGGGCTCTTCTCTAGAACCCGCTTCCTTTCTCCCGCTCCACACCCACAGCGGCAAGATTGTGTGAGAGCCTTCTCCTCTGCAGCTCCTGCCCCCAGAGCCGCCTCTCCCCACATTTCTCCTCCCACTGGATGTAGATTGATTCTTTCTCACCCGTTGCTCTGTGTCCCGCCCCCTCCCCCCCCCGTTGTTTTTACATTTTAATTTCATAAGCGTGCAGTTAAACTCTGTCAAGTGTTTGGCGGTGTAGTTTTATATGGCAGATGCAATGCAAAATAAAGTTGTGTTGGGCTGTTCCTGGTGTTGGATTGTTCCTACAGCTAACCCTACGTAGCCGGCCGGCCTCCTGAAATTCTATGGGAGAGACCACTGCCAAGAACGCAGCAATCCGTGGCCGCCTGGGTTTTTCCACTGCTGGTGGCCCACCAGGGCCAATGCACCCTGCCCGGATTCTTGTTTATGCTAAAGCTCTGCTAGCATGAATGGGCCAGGAGAACTCCACCCACTTTCCAAGCTCCTCTATGCTGCTGGAGCGGGGGCAGGGCTTCTCATGTAAACAAGGATTGGGCCCCTTTTCTCCATCAGAACCTCCCTCCTGGCGGGTTTGCTCCTGCCCACGTTGGGTGCAATGAGAGTGCCACTGGCATCCGCAGGGGTGGGCTTGTCTGACGTGCGCCACACTAGGACAGCCCCCCCCGCTGGGTCCCCACGAGCTGCCCACTGGGATCACCAGAGCTAGGGCCGCTACAGGCCAAATGAACCTGCCGCCAGGCAGAGGCACGTGAGAACCTGGCACGTGGAAGTGGCTGGTTCTGGCCCTGTCGGGTTGGGTTGATCAGCAGTGGTGTGATTAGAGTCCTCGCGTGTGTGCGGGGAGACGATGCTAACCAGGAACTGGGTATTGACCCAGCAACACCGCTGCTCCTTTCCCCACGAGCTGGCAGCCCCTGAACTCTGTCGTTTCCTTATTTGTTAGCCCGGCGGGTTCGAGGGAACGCTCTAATCTCCAGTTAGGAGCCTCTTCGCCTGCACAGCCCAGTGAGTTCATAGGACTCAAGTGTAAGGTGATGCATTTGGGGATGACTAATAACAATTTTAGTTACAAGATGGGGACGCATTGGTTAGAAGTAACGGAAGAGGAGAAGGACCTAGGGGTCCTAGTAGACCGCAGGATGACTATGAGTCGACAATGCGACGTGGCGGTGAAAAAAGCCAACGCGGTCTTGGGATGTATTAGGCGAGGTATATCTAGTAGGGATAAGGAGGTCCTGCTTCCGTTGTACAAGGCGCTGGTGAGACCTCATTTGGAGTACTGTGTGCAGTTCTGGTCTCCCATGTTTAAAAAAGATGAACTCAAACTGGAACGGGTGCAGAGAAGGGCGACTAGGATGATCAGAGGAATGGAAAACCTGTCGTATGAAAGGAGACTAGAGGAGCTTGGGTTGTTTAGTCTGACAAAGCGAAGGCTGAGGGGGGATATGATTGCTCTCTTTAAATATATTAGAGGGATTAATACAAGGGAGGGAGAAGAATTATTCCAGCTTAGTACTAACGTGGATACAAGAACGAATGGATATAAACTGGCCGTGGTGAAGTTCAGACTTGAAATTAGACGAAGGTTTCTGACCGTCAGAGGGGTGAAATATTGGAACGGCCTTCCGAGGGAAACGGTGGGGGCGACAGACCTGTCTGGTTTTAAGATTAAGTTAGATAAGTTTATGGAGGGAATGGTTTAATGGTAAAACATAGTAGTCAAGGAAAGCCAAGCAATGGTAGGTAAATAGTAAAATGGCTGACAGGGGTCAGGCTAGAGACTCTTGCCTACATGCTCGGGGTCTTACTGATCGCCGTATTTGGGGTCGGGAAGGAATTTTCCTCCAGGGCAGATTGGCTGAGCCTCTGGAGGTTTTTCGCCTTCCTCCGCAGCATGGGGCAGGGATCTCTAGCAGGAGGGTCTCTGCCGATTGAAGTCACCTAAAACAGGATTGGGGTCTTCAACAGCAGAGTCCAGGGAAGGGGTAGGGACGGTTTTATGGCCTGCAGCATGCAGGGGGTCAGACCAGATGATCATAATGGTCCCTTCTGACCTTAAAGTCTATGAGTCTATGAGACTTTAGTGGTCCCTCATCCTGGCTTCTGCACACCCAGAGAGGTAGCGATGAGAGGAAGCCCCTCCTACTGCTAGCTGCCTGAGATGCATACTGTGGGGGAGGGGTTACCACCAATCTCCCATCCCCCCCCCGTGCCCAAGAGGTGGTCCAGAGTCTCCGTGGACCTGACCGTCTGACCTGTATCTGCTCTGGTCTGTGATGGGCCTGCCACCGGGTTCTCCTGTTGGGTCCTTCTGGTGCATCTTGTCCCTACCCTAGTCCTCCCTGGCCTCAGTCACTGTCTCTCCTCAGTAGAGTCCTTTGGCCTCGGGCAATGATAGGTGCTTGGTTCCAAGTCCTCGTAAAGTGGCCAGTGACTGATGGTGAAATGTAACCGCCTCTGATGTCCTTTTCCAGATGGTGCTATTTGCAAACCGTACCTCCTGTCCTGGACGGAAGAAGCGTGTGTCCGGGACCGGGGGGGCTTAGCAGAGCGCGAGATCCCCACGGGACTCGGAACAGGTCAGTAATCACCTACAGCAGCTGGAGCTGGAAAGAAAATCAGACCTAACCGAATCCTCGTAAGCTCTTCTGTAATGAGGAAGGCCGGTGCAGTGGTCAGTGGACTAGCCTATAACTCCGGAGATCTGAGTTCATTCCCTGCCTGCGTGAATCACACTGTGCTGCGGTTCCCCATCTGCGTAATGAGGCTAACCTGGCTGCCTCTGTGTGAGGATAAACATGAAAGGTTGGGAGGTGCTTGGGGCCACAGGTGAAGTCCGTGTCCCCCCAAGCCAGCGGCTCATTGGGTTGAGGCAGTTAAGGCCTGTCGGTTTCATAGCCAACCGCACACGAGGGAGCGCTGTGGTCAGCATCACACACAGCTGCCTGTGACTGCCCTAAGCCGACCAGGGCGAGTGGCCTGAGCAAGGCGAAGCCCACGCCCTTCAGGCCTGCAGCGGAGCACCTTAGCCACTCAGCCCCCGCCCTCGAACCCTGGCAGAGCCAGAGGTAGAAATGACGTTTGCCAGAGAATTGCTCCAGTCTCATTGCTTCCTGCTCGGTGTGCTGCAGCAGCATCCACAAGGAGCTAGTGTGGACACAAGCCCGCCCCATAATGGACCATCACTCATGGCTTCCCACCAATCACTGCTGGTTTTTTTGACCTTTCGACAGGTCTCGAGGCCCCCTGGTTTCCTTTGGCTCCGGATCCCCAGGTGTGTCCGTTTAGCCGGCCCCCAGAGAGAACACTGCTGGGCGGAGCCCTGTTTCGGGAGCTGCTGTTCTGATCTCCACGGGACACTTGGTAATGTTGTTCTCTCTCCCGCCAACAGAATCTCTCGTTTCCCCAGCTGGAGCTGTGGCCCGGACAGAACAGAGGGGAGAGGCCTGTGCAGGGAGCCGGCAGGACTCCGAGGAAAGAGAAACATCGGTGGCTCTGAGCACCGGTGAGTGATAGTTTGAATGTGGCCTTTTGGGCTTCACAAACTCTAGCTAATGAGAGAAGGCAGCACCGGGCTGGGCCTTTCTCCCCAGCCCGCACTGGTCAGTTTTGATTCTGTCTGTCTAGGTGGATTCTCAGACGGCCCTTAGCAGCGTAGTACCGGAGCTCTTCAGAGCAGGGATGTCTCGTATCGTGTTCGGATCATGCCAGGCACAGTGGGGATCTGATCTTGGTTGGAGCCGAGCGGGGGCTCGTTCTCCTGGCACAAGGGTGGCTGGATTTTCTCTATGTTCCAGGTGGGATCGTAGCAGAGGCGCAGCGTCTTGAGGCACATCCCCCCCACCGCGAGCAGCGCCAGATGGCGTCGGGAAGGCAGGTTTTCTGGAGTCCCGAGCAGAGAGATCCCCAGGATGCCCACAGGGTGGAGGATCAGCGTGGAGCTGCCCTCAGTAATTCCCCTGAGCAGCCAGTCCTGCTCCCAGGGTCGGAACCTCCCTTGCCCTCTGCGGGGGCAGGATCGGGCCCTGGGTGGGCCAGAGTTCCCTGCGAGAGCCGAGACGTGGCTGCCCCTTACGCCGCGCAGGCCGGGGAGCGGCCCCGTGCCTCGAGTGCCGTGAAATCCCAGGCCTGCTCCCCAGCAGATGAGCCAGTCCAGTGCGAAAGGAGCTTCCCCCAGCCCACGAGCCAGGCCGCCCACCAGCCCAAGCCCAGTGGGCAGAGGCCCCATCCCTGCAGCGACGGCGGCCAGAGCTTCAAGCAGCAGCAGAACCCAATTATCCACCTGAGAACCCACGGCAAGGCCAAGCCCCACCAGTGCAGCCAGTGCGGGCAGAGCTTCCTCCACCGCTCCCGGCTCACCTACCACGCCCGCATCCACACCGGCGAGCGGCCCTATGCCTGCGCCCAGTGCGGGAAGTGCTACAGCCGCAAGGAGCATCTCCAGAACCACCAGCGGCTGCACACGGGCGAGCGGCCCTTCCAGTGCCACGAGTGCGGGAAGTGCTACATCCGCAAGGAGCACCTGCAGTACCACCAGCGCGTCCACACCGGCGAGCGGCCCTTCCAGTGCGCCGCCTGCGGGAGGAGCTTCATCCGCAAGCAGAACCTGCTGAAGCACCAGCGCGTCCACACCGGGGAGCGGCCCTACCAGTGCGGGGAGTGCGGGAGGAGCTTCCGCTACAAGGAGTCCCTCAAAGACCATCAGAGAACTCACGATGCTGAGCCAGGGTTGCCCCCCCGGCCTGCACCCAGGAGCCGGGCTCAGGAAGCAGATGCCTCTGTGTGAGAGGGGAGCCAAGGGGGGGTCTGGGAGCTGATGATAATACTCAGCCCTCGTGCAGTGTTTCCCCTGGGCTGGGCCCGGAGGAGCCTGGCTCTCCCCAAGCGTGGGGCAGGAAAAGTGAAAGGACTTGGTCACAACACAGTGCCAGGAATCGAACTTGGGTCTCCTGAATCCCAGCCCTGTGCTCTAACCACTAGTCCACACTGCTTTCCTGTAGCAGGAAACTTCTTTTGGCTAAAACCCCCTCTGAAAGTGAGCTGGGCACATTGCTCGTGTAGAACTGGTCTCTGCCACCCGGAGCAGTGTCCCAGCTCCGCGCATCACAGCCTTCTCCTCTGGAGCTCCTGCTGCCCTGAACCTCTCCAGCCGCTTTCAGATCTCCTGGGGCTGTAGGTAGCCATCCTTGCTCCCATCCCCCTCTGTTTCTCGTGCACAATGGAAAATAAAGTTTGGCTGAATTCTGCTGGACTGGGCCTTTTTTTCCCCCCAAGCCAAAGGCAATTCAGGCAGCGCTCTCTCTCCTGCTCTCACAGCAGGGCTGTTCGCACTGGGGAGCCAGCATCTGCTTGAAAACGTAACTGTGCAGTGACGTCGGGGGGACGTGGAGCTGCCGGGATGGCGCAGCCGGCTGAATTTGCAGCTCACGTGTCTCTCTGGCCTTTGGGCGCCTGGGAGCGCCCTGCATGTCGGGGCAAAGATTGCCGGGCTCGGGAGAACTGCAGCCCCCTCCTCGGGGACGCTGCACTGGTGAACGGCTGGGGAAAGTCCCCCTGTTTTGAACGGCGTCAGCCCTTCTGCGTTAGGGGTTTGCACCGGGGTAGCTACCCAGGCGCACATTGCCCAAATGCAGCCAGGCCTCGCCCTCAGTGACCCGGGGACCACGTTGTCCACACTAACGCTCCCACCACCGTGGGCAATGCTAAGGCTGTGGTCTGCAAGGCCACAGAGCCGCTTCACCTCGGTAGGCTGGGAGCGGTGAACCGCCACGGGCTGCCCGCCTACCGTTTGGGCCAGGGAAGAGGGTGCCCCGAGGTTGGCCTGTGGTGGTAATCGTGCAATAGTCTGTGGCAAGGGGCTGTCCTGGAGGCAAGGGGAGGAGGAGAAATGGGAAAAAGGGACCCCGCTAGCAGTCCTCTCTGGTGTCCCTCCCATGCGCAGACCCAGAACAAGGAGAATCAGGGCTTGCGGCGCTATAAATGCCTGGTATAGCTAGGCCGGCAGCGCCCCCTAGTGGAGACACAGGGTGTGCCAACAGACAGATTTTTTTTCTACCACCACGTACCCCCATGTCCCTGAACGCCGTTCGCCAGGCCAGGACAAGGCAGGGAGGTCGTCTCTTTCACTGGACCAACCTCTGCTGGGGAGAGAGACGTGCTTCGAGCTTGCACAGAGCTCGTCGCGGTTGAAAGCTCGTCTCTCTCCCCAACAGAAGTTGATCCAACAAAAGCTCTGACCTCACCCAGCTTCTCTCGAATATCCTGGGACCGACGTGGCTACAACAACGCTGCACGTGAGCTCGGCTGCCAGAAGCATTTGATAGTTGCACCTACGCTGGGGGTTTTGCCGGCATAGCTGGGGGGGGTTCCCCCCACCCTGGCACTCCTGGCCCACAGAGCTATGCCGCCAAAGCTTTGTAGTGTAGTCAGCTTGCGTGTGACAGACACTTGGGAAAATGCAGCGGATGCATCTGGGGAAAGACGATCCAATGGGAGGGAGAGATCTAGGAACCAGCAATGACTGAATGGGATGCAGGGGAGGGAGCAGGCAGCAAATTAGACCCGAGTTTGCAATGGGATATGGCTGCAAAAAAGGCCGATCCGAGTCGCCAAATCACATTGCTTGGCATGGCCAGTACCCACCCCGATCTCTTTCCCCTTCCCTTGTCTGCCTGCTTTGCTCTCTGCGGGGCAGGGCCTGTGCCCTACGCGGGTGGTCCTGGAGCCAGTTGTTAGGAGCAGCATTGAGGCGCAGATGGGAAGGCGGCCCCGTCCTGGAGCAGGGGTGGGTCCTAACCCCTGGAGTCCTGTGGCCAGCTTTATGCGTGGCAGAGCGGACACCGCTGAACTGGAAGACCTTTAGAGAACAACCTGGGGGCTGGAGGAGCTGAGCTCTGAGGAATGATTGTGTGTGAAATGTGTAGTTTGGCTAAACAGGGACTACAGGACTCCCCTGCCTCTTCTAATGTGATGCTTAGAGAACTTTGCAGTTCTGTGGCACAGGGCAGACACAGCTCCCGTTCTGTCCTGCTCTCCAGCAGTGGGTCAGCCCTTCACCACTAAAGACCATAAGAATGGCCAGAGGGTCAGACCAAAGGTCCATCTAGCCCAGTATCCCATCTTCCGACTGGCCAGTGCCAGGTGCTTCAGAGGGAGTGAACAGAACAGGGCCATTCATAGAATCATGAATCATAGAAGATCAGGGTTGGAAGGGACCTCAGGAGGTATCTAGTTCAACCCCCTGCTCAAAGCAGGACCAATTCCCAACTAAACCATCCCAACCAGGGCTTTGTCAAGCCTGACCTTAAAAACCTCTAAGGATGGAGATTCCACCACTTCCCTAGGTAACGCATTCCAGTGCTTCACCACCCTCCTAGTGAAATAGTGTTTCCTGATATCCAACCTAGACCTTCCCCACTGCAACTTGAGACCGTTATTCCTTGTTCTGTCATCTGCCACCACTGAGAACAGCCGAGCTCCATCCTCTTTGGAACCCCCCTTCAGGTAGTTGAAAGCAGCTATCAATCCCCTGTGACAGACCCAGACCAGTGGGGTACAGGAGTCTGGTAGAGGGCAAATATACTGGTCACTGGATGAGTAGTTTTCTGTTCCCTGAGTGACCAGAGAAGGGGCTGCACTAGAGTAATCAGGAACCTGCTAGAACCAGTTAAGGCAGGCAGGCTAATTAGGACACCTGGAGCCAATTAAGAAGAAGCTGCTAGAATCAATTAAGGCAGGCTAATCAGGGCACCTGGGTTTTAAAAAGGAGCTCACTTCAGTTTGTGGTGTGAGGAGCTGGGAGCAAGAGGTGCAAGGAGCTGAGAGGGTGTGCTGCTGGAGGACTGAGGAGCACAAGCGTTATCAGACACCAGGAGGAAGGTCCTGTGGTGAGAATAAGGAAGGTGTTTGGAGGAGGCCATGGGGAAGTAGCCCAGGGAGTTGTAGTTGTCATGCAGCTGTTACAGGAGGCACTATAGACAGCTGCAGTCCACAGGGCCCTGGGCTGGAACCCGGAGTAGAGGGTGGGCCCGGGTTCCAAACCTCCCAATTGACCTGGACTGTGGGTTCTTCCAGAGGGGAAGGTCTGTGGGCTGTTCCCCAACTCACATGGTGAATCTCTAAGGCAAGAAAATCTGCCAATAAGCACAGGACCCACCAAGATAGAGGAGGAACTTTGTCACACCCCCCCTCACTCTTCTCTTCTGCAGACTAAATAACGCAGTTCCCCCCAGCTTCTCTTATAAATCATGTGCCCTAGCCCCCTAATCATTTTCGTTGCCCTCCGTGGACTCTCTCCAATTTGTCCACATCCATTCTGTAGTGGGGAGACCACAACTGGACCCAATACTCCAGGTGTGGCCTCACCAATGGAGGGGAATAATCACTTCCCTCGATCTGTTGGCAGTGCTCCTACCAATACAGCCTAATATGCCATTAGCCTTCTTGGCAATAAGGGCACACTGTTGACTCATATCCAGCTTCTCGTCCACTGTAACCCCTAGGTCCTTTTCTATAGAACTGCTGCCTAGCCACTCGGTCCCTAGTCTGTAACAGTGAATGGGATTCTTCCATCCTAAGTGCAGGACTCTGCACTTGTCCTTGTTGAACCTCATCAGGTTTCTCTTGGCCCAATCTTCTAATTTGTCTAGGTCACTCTGGACCCTATCTCTACCCTCCAGTGTATCTACCTCTCCCCACAGCTTAGTGTCATCTGTGAACTTGTTGAGGGTGCAATTAATCCCATCATCCAGATAATTGATACCGGCTGCCAACTAGACATTGAGTTGTTGATCATTACCAATTGAGCCCGATGATCTAGCCAGCTTTCTATCCACCTTATAGTCCATTCATCCAGCCCATACTTCTTTAACTTGCTGGCAAGAATACTGTGGGAGACCATATCAAAAGCTTTGCTAAAGTCAAGATATATCACATCCACCACTTTCCCCATATCCACCGAGCCACTTATCTCATCATAGAAGGCAATCAGATTGATCAGGTATGACTTGCCCTTGGTGAATCCATCCTGACTGTTTCTGATCACCTTCCTTTCCTCCAAGTGCTTCAAAATGGATTCCTTGAGGACCTGCTCCATGATTTTGCCAGAGACTGAAGTGAGGCTCTTTCTTCCCTTTTTAAAATATAGGCACTACATTTGCCTTTTTCCAATTGTCTGGGACCTCCCCCTATCGTCATGAGTTTTCAGAGATAATGGCCAATGGCTCTGCAATCACATCAGCCAACTCCCTCAGCACCCTCGGATCCATTAGATCTGGACCCATGGACTTGTGCATGTCCAACTTTTCTAAATAGTCCTTAACCTGTTCTTTCACCACTGAGGGCTGCTCACCTCCTCCCCATACTGTGCTGCCCAGTGCAGCAGTCTGGGAGCTGACCTTGTCCATGAAGACAAAGGCAAAAAAAGCATTGAGTACTTCAGCTTTCTCCACATCATCTGTCATTATGTTGCCTCCCCCATTCAGTAAGTGTCCCACACTTTCCCTGACCTTCTTGTTGCTAACATACCTGTAGAAACCCTTCTTATTACCCTTCACATCCCTTGCTAGCTGCAACTTCAATTGTGCCTTGGCCTTCCTGATTACACCCCTGCATGCTCGAGCAATATTTTTATACTCCTCCCTAGTCATCTGTCCAAATTTCCACTTCTTGTAAGCTTCCTTTTTGAGTTTAAGCTCACTGAAGATTTCACTGTTAAGCCAAGCTGGTCGCCTGCCATATTTGCTATTCTTTCTGCACATCGGGATGATTTGTTCCTGTGCCCTCAATAAGCCTTCTTTAAAATACAGCCAGCTCTCCTGGACTCCTTTCCCCCTCATATTAGCCTCCCAGGGGATCCTGCCCATCAGTTCCCTGAGGGAGTCAAAGTCTGCTTTTCTACGTCTGTGTTTTGCTACTCTCGTTTCTTTCTTTTGTGAGGATCCTGAACTCAACCATCTCCTGGTCACTGCTGCCTACGTTGCCACCCACTTCTACTTCCCCTACCAATTCTTCCCTGTTTGTGAGCAGCAGGTCAAGAGGAGCACAGCCCCTAGTTGGTTCCTCCAGCACTTGTACCAGGAAGTTGTCCCCAACACCCTCCAAATCCTTCCTGGATTGTCTGTGCATTGCTGTATTGCTCTCCCAGCAGATGTCAGGGTGATTGAAGTCCCCCATTAGTATCAGGGCCTGGGATCTGGAAACTTCAGTTAGCTGTCCGAAGAAAGCCTCGTCTACCTCATCCTCCTGGTCTGGTGGTCTATAGCAGATGCCCACCACAACATCACCCTTGTCGCTCTTGCCTCTAAATGTAACCCAAAGACTCTCGACAGGCTTTTCTCCAGTTTCATACTGGAGCTCTGAGCAATCATACTGCTCTCTTACATACAATGCAACTCCTCCACCTTTCCTCCCATACCTGTCCTTCCTGAACAGTTTATACCCACCCATGACAGTGCTCCAGTCATGTGAACTGCCCCACCACGTCTCTGTTATTCCAGTCACGTCATAGTTCCCTGACTGTGCCAGGACTTCCAATTCTTCCTGCTTGTTTCCCAGGCTTCTTGCATTCGTGTACAAGCACCTAAGATAACTAGCCGATTGCCCTGCTTTCTCAGTATGAATCAGGAGGCTTCCCATCTTGTATCCTCCTCCTTTTGTTTCCTCCCAGTATCCCACTCCCCCATGTGAAAGTTACTAGTGACCCTCCCTTAACAGAGCAGCCTTTATGTCAACCAGTGGCCATTAGGGGGAAGCAGACACTTCAAGTACACAGTAGCCTGAACTTTTCAACTGTCTTCCCTTCAAAGCCTTAAGGTAGTTGAAGCTGGTCCCAAGCCGGTTTTCACTGACCAGATAGCAAAAGCATGGGTCTGACAACCACCAATCAAGTGTTAACACGGCAAGGACCTTTGTCTGAATGTGTATAAAGGATCTGTAAAATGTGTGTAAGACAGAGTCTTTGTACCAAGGTGCAAAGCTCTCCTTTCTTCTGCAGAATAAAGCAACTCTTCCTTATCCCTGTCTGGCTGTTATTGGCTCTCAGCCAGGTGGACCCGATATTTCGGTAACACCCACTTACCTCTGGGTTTAGGTCACCATCCCCCGGCAAACCTAGTTTAAAGCCCTCTTCACTAGGTTAGCAAGCCTGCCTGCAAAGATTCTCTTCCCTCTCTTTGTTAGGTGGAGCCCATCTCTTCCTGGCAGTCCATCTTCCCAGAACAACATCCCATCCAAAGCCCTCTCTCCGACACCACCTGCATAACCACGCATTCATCTCCACAATTAGATGTTCCCTACCTGGGCCTTTTCCTCCACCATGGCTCCCCCCCAACCATGATGCCCTGGATGGTTGCCCATGTGACCCACTCATACGGCTAGCCCTTGTTGCAAGTAACAGTCATTGTGAATTCAGCCTTTTTCACACTTATGAATTATCATTATGAAGTTTTATAATTTGCCTTTGGTCCAAAACCTGATCAGACCTGGGGCCTGGCTGTGCTAGGTGCTGTACAAACCCGGGGGCGTGGCCCTTGCCTGGGCTGGCTTAGAGCCAGAAAGAAAGGCAAAGCATAGGAAAGAGGGATGGAATATGCAGGCAAAGTGACTGGTGGCAAATGTCTTGTGACTTCCACGTTTGGTTATTTAAAAAAAAATATGTGGGTCTCACAGAGGCTGAGGTGTGGGGAAGGGTGGAGGGGAAAAGCTAACAGGAGCAAGGGAGTGGGAAAGAGGATGGGGCGTGAGGTTAATCCAAGAGTGGGAGGGTGAGGCCAGCAAGAGAGGGACTAGGAGGCAGAGGGGAGGTTGGTGCACACAACCAATCAGCAGAGAAGAAACGACATCCACAGTCCGATAGCACCACTGGTGTCCAGGTGTTGGGCCGGTGTCTCCTGCTGGGGGAAAGGCCTCTCTCCCTGCCCTGTTCTTGCTGGTGGTCTGCTGGTGGGGGCTGGGGGAACCTGCTGCCCCTGGAGAAGGGGTGCTCCAGGTGGCAGGGGCAGGGCAGGCTCCAGGGTTTTCGCCGCCCCAAGCAGCCAAAACAAATAAAAAAAGCCGCAATCGCAATCTGCGGCGGCAATTCGGCGGGAGGTCCTTCACTCCCAGGCGGAGTGAGGGACCGTCCCCCAAATTGCCGCCAAATACCTGGACCTGCCACCCCCCTCCGGAGCGGCTGCCCCAAGCACCTGCTTGAGAAGCTGGTGCCTGGAGCCGGCCCTGGGCGGGGGGGTGTCCCAAACCAGCCCTGGTACCTGTGGACATATCCCTTATTCGTAAATATTCACTAGAAAGTTTGTACAAACCCTTTTCTGCCTGGGGATCTTTCCCAAAATCTTCACTGCAGGCTATTTCCTATTCATAGCATGTGACTGGGTCACAAGGTAGTGTTTCTGCTCCCTGATTGGTGGTGTGAAACGTACTAAACTGGAGACACATGACTAAGGAATTGCAAACGCTCCTGTTTGTCCACAAGCCCCTCGCTGCAGCTGGCGCTGGGTGTTTGTAGGAAGCACAGCCCTTCCCTAAATATTCCCGGGAAGAAAAACATTGCTGGTACCTTGGCGCTATAGGCAGCTGCCTAGGGACACCAGGCTGGTGCAGCGCCCGGTCATCGGCTGCGATGAAACCTGGGGCCTCTGAAGCTTAGTGCAGGAGCCTCTAGTGCGTGAGCGAAAAGCTCCATTGCTCAAGCTGTGGCGGGACTAGGTGCCCCTGGACGGGGACAGAGCGACACACCCAGCAGCCCTGGGTGACACGAGCACGGGCCGAAGAACAGGTTTTAAACACAGACACAGGGTACTAGCGAGGTGCTGCCCCAGGGCTCGATCTTGCACAGTGCCGAGGAATCTGGTGCTTGACACTGTGCATTTGAATGGTCATGTGACCTACTGACTATCCTCCTTTTGCCTTTCTTTGTATTTTGCATATTAACCTATCATTCGCCCTGGCTACTTTTCTTTGATTGCGTGAATAAATCCTGCTATACAGCCAGAGATCCCGCTGTCAGGGTCTGCTGTGCAGGAAAGCCAGACTCATGCCTTATTCACTGAGTCAGGAACAGAACCAAAGTAGGTCCAACCCACTCCCTAATTTGCACCCACAATTTTGCATATGCAAATTTTGGGGCACCTAAAAACTCTGTCTTGCGTGCACAGGAATAGCACTGACACATCGTCCAGGGGAAGCCTGGGACTGGGGTCCCAGTTCTTAGACTGGTGTAGCCTCTAACATGCTCTAAGCTGTGCCAGGCCATAGGCTGGAGCTGCCAAGCGCAAATAACGGAGCTGTAACCGCCTCCACGCTGAACCGCCTCCTGCACTCCTTGCTGCTAGCCAGAGGGAATATTTATATTCAGAGTAGCTGCCACCCCCATCTTCTACCTGCTATTCACATGGCAACATCATAAGCAACTTTCTGATTAGCGTCAGCCTGAACACTGTCTCGTTTGGAATGACCTGCATATGATTCCTAGCTCGCCCTCCCCCAAGGGGAGTTGGAAGTGGTTGGGCTGGATTGTGTTCAGTTGTAAGTGGCTTCTCTCAGGAACAAATTCTCAGTCTTGCTTCAAAGCCTAAATTGCTCGTCAGTTGGAGCCAGGTAGATATTTCTCTATGCGATGCAAGCTAAAATAAGGACCGAGTTAGTAATAAAGACCTGAGTCCCTCTGTGGATTGGGGATGTTATTACTAACCTGGTCCACCTCTTAGCCTGTGCCCCAGAGGCCTGTCTACACAGCAGCTGGGAGCGTGCCGCCCTGCCCAGCTAGACAGACCCGCGCTAGCTGGGTTTGAGCTCGAGTGCTACAAACAGCAGCATGGACTCAGGCTTGGTCTATACTACACAGTTAGGTCGACACAAGACAGCTTGCGTCAACCTTGCTGTGGTCACGTCTTCACTTGAATTTGGCTCCTGCTGATGTCGGAATCTCTCTGCGCCGATCCTGTCACGCCACCTCCCTGGGCGGCGTTGAGTCACGGTTGCTGTAGTTAGGTCGACGCAGTGTCCATGTAGACATGGCATTGCTCACATCGACTGTTACTGGCCTCTGGGAGCCACCCACAATGCCCCACGCTGACAGTACAATTGATACAAGCGCTCCTGGTGGGGACGTGCACCGCCGACCCAGAAGCCAAGTGTGGTCTATTGTACTAGCAATACATGGCTGGCTGGCTGATTTCAATGTGAGTTGTGGTGCTCAGAACCCCTGACAATTTGGCTCAGTCTTTGAACTTCCCCAACTCCCATCTATTACACATGGAACGTGGAAAATATAGAGAGAGTCTTGTCACTCTTTAGTCCAACGGGTGATGGGTTCACTAACAGAAACCAGACAAGGAAACCTCACGAGGCAGAGGGGAACCATTCAGCTTTCAAGCTCTGGCCAGAAGCTTTAGTATAACCATTTACCACAGGGTATTTCTCCCAGCCAGTCAACACAGGAATCGCCAGACCTGCTCACATCATTGGCCCGTCCACGTGCGTGTCGCCTCTGCTACAACGGCCAGTGCCAGATACTTTGGCGAAGAGTGAGAGAAACCCGATGTAAGCAGTGTCAGGATGAGCTCTACCCTAACATCTGGTGGTGAATTATGGTGAGTGTGGAAAAGAACTTCAGAGGCTGATCTTGTTTGCATAGGCACACCCAGCCACCTAGCATGAGCCCACAGCAACCAAAAGTGGTTACTTTGGCTGGTGTGGGATCCCCAGTTTCTCTGTTATTGGGGCAGGAAGAATAAAGTGTTGTTACCCTGATTATGTGAATCAAGGCCAGTGGAACTGATGTATGACAGAGGGACTCACCATTAACTAAGTAGCACTCGCTAGACAAGGGGCATGGATTCCAAAACCAGTGAACTGAGAGAGGCTGGGGACAGGTATTTGTAATGGGTGGTATGGGTCCCTTTTGAGGGACTGAAACACCAATTGTATCTGCGTCTGTCTCCAATGTTCAATGTCAGAGCTAATTTTGATTACATTAGAAGTCTAGTATCAGAGGGGTAGCCATGTTAGTCTGGGTCTGTAAAAAGCAACAGAGTCCTGTGGCACCTTTAGGACTAACAAATGTATTGGCGCATAAGCTTTTGTGGGTGAATGCCCACTTTGTTGGATGCATGTATGAAAGCTTATGCGCCAATACATCTGTTAGTCTTAAAGGTGCCACAGGATTAGAAGTCTAGTTACAGGCTGCTGAGCTGAATTCCCTTTGGGCTAATGGTGCACCAGCACTGGGGCTCCCCTACTACAAACTGAAATCACTGAGTGCTGTATTAACTAGTGGGGGAGCCTGAAGATATATTGCTGAGTAGAGCTGAGCAGCTTGTAGCAGATGGGGCAGTTGGCTTTGGACCCCGTGTGCCCCCCTTTCCCCCCCCCATCTCCACTCCGGGGTAAAACTCTGCAGAACTTTTGAACTCCTGGGGCTGCACTGACCAGGGACAGAGACTTTTGGGACTTTGGGTGATTTTTGGGTTGCTGGACTCAAGAACCAAAGGGAAGGAACATGGCCCAATTTGGTGGGGTGGGTCTTTTTGCTCATGGTTTGTGATAGGAATTCTGTTTGTGCATTGTTTCCCTCCTTTATTAAAGGGCTTTTGCTACACTCAGACTCTGTGCTTGCGAGAGGGGAAGTATTGCCTCCTAGAGGCGCCAGGGGGTGGTATGTAATTGTCCCAGGTCACTGGGTGGGGGCTCGAGCCGGTTTTGCATTGTGTTATTGAAACGGAACCCCTAGACACTAAACCCGGCCCTTGCTGCTGCCAACTCAGACCGGCAGAAGGTTACACCCATAACGGAGAAGGATGTAAAAATGGGCCCATACTATGGAGGAAAATTGTCCTAAACCCATCATAGTTGGGTTATGCCCGAAGTGCAATATTTTATCACTCGCATAAAAAAAAAATCTGCTTTTAGCTAACTGGATGTTTGCAAATATACAGTCCTCTTTTGATTCTTAGCCTCTGTGATATCTTGGGCTAATGAGTTCCGCAGGTGAATTACGCATTGCGCTTTTAAAACAAACCAAGTTTCCTTTATTCATTCATATTTCTGTAAATAACTCTCTCTGTAAATAAAATGCAAGCACACTCCACCTTTTAAACATTCAGTTTATATCCATAACTGCTAACACAAAAGAACAAGAGGGTCTTACTGATAAACTTGATTTCCTTTAAAGTGGAGTTTGACAAAAATAGGATGGGATTGGGTTAGGTTGGGTTTTTATTTAAAGCATTTGCCTTTAATCACACGCACAAAAGAAATCATAATGATCCCTGGCTTGACATTCAGACATGATTACTGATGGTTCTTGCATTACTTATACTCCACCGGCACATTAAAAAGAAACCCAGGCAGAGGCCCTGGGAGGAAAAAGTCACTTTTAAAGCAGCCGCTGGTCAGTTTCATCTCCAGGATATATTTACAGTGAAATTCATTAACATCAATATCAGAGGGGTAATGGTGTTAGTCTGAATCTGTAAAAAGCAACAGAGGGTCCTGTGGCACCTTTGACACTAACAGAAGTATTGGGAGCATAAGCTTTCGTGGGTAAGAACCTCACTTCTTCAGATGCAAGTAATGGAAATCTCCAGAGGCAGGTATAAATCAGTCTGGAGATAACAAGGTTAGTTCAATCAGGGAGGGTGAGGTGCTCTGCTAGCAGTTGAGGTATGAACACCAAGGGAGGAGAAACTGCTTCTGTAGTTGGCTAGCCATTCACAGTCTTGGTTTAATCCTGATCTGATGGTGTCAAATTTGCAAATAAACTGGAGCTCAGCAGTTTCTCTTTGGAGTCTGGTCCTGAAGTTTTTTTGCTGTAAGATGGCTACCTTTACATCCGCTATTGTGTGGCCAGGGAGGTTGAAGTGTTCTCCTACAGGTTTTTGTATATTGCCATTCCTGATATCTGACTTGTGTCCATTTATCCTTTTACGTAGTGACTGTCCAGTTTGGCCAATGTACATAGCAGAGGGGCTATGTACATTGACTCCACGGAGAGGACCATATGCCGGGAGGCTGGGAACGGAAGGGGGCTGAGGTAGCTTTAGCTTGGGTTGTTGAGCGAGCTGAGAGAGCTTGTTGTGAGGGGAGCAAAAACGAACGCAGCACAGGCTGCCAGCAGACTGGTTGTGGAAGAAGCGCCCGGGTGCTCGCACGGAGAGCCCAGCTGGAGAACCTAATGCAGCTGCAGTGCACCCCCCGCCTCCCAGAGAGCCGCAGGACTCAAAGACACATGCCCAGGAGAAAGCAGCGCCCCCGTCTGGCGAACGTTGGCTAGCTCAAGCAGAAGGCAATGCGGGGCCTAGGGCGTGGAGCTCAATGCAGATAAACTACGACTGAGCCCTTCCTTGGGAGGGGTTTGCAGTGATGGGGGCGTTACTCTTACCAGTGCAAGAAGGGGAAAGCGCTAGGAGTTAGAGACCCCGAGCCTGTGTGCATGGCTCGCTGCAGCAAAGGAGGCAAAGGGCATAGACAGATGGAAGGTCCTGTGGGAGAGGAAACATGACACCAATTCGGCAGTGGGTGTGCTGCCTGCTGACCAGTACTTCTCATTGTTTCCCTGGGCTCCCCAGCCTGTCTGTCTGTCTGTCTCTAGCCATTTGTTTTCTCCTCTCTTAGGAGTAAGCTCGTTGGGGCAGGGATGGCCTTTCTGTTCTGTGGTATACAGCGCCTAGCACCTGACCTAGGACTAGATGATTCTGCAAGACAAAGAAATAATCAGAGCAGCGGGACCGGACCATGTGTGTGCTCACACCCGTTCACAGAGAGGCCCACGGTGCTGTGACGGAGAACCCCACCCCCTATGCATGCTACCCAGGCATGCTGAGAGGCTGGGCTGAGAACGCCCTGGCGGGATTAACTAGGAATTTCCTTGTTAGTCTGGCCGAGAGACAGACCCTCCCCATCACTGCAGTGGGATAACAATGGATGCTGGGGGAAGCTCGCAGCTGCCATTAAAGCATTCAGAGTGTGGCTGTCCCAAGGGATCCCTGGTGTTCCATGGTCCCGTGCCACGCTCTGGGGGCTGGGGAAGGTACGGCGCTTGGCTGGATGTCGCCCAGTTTCCAGAGGAACGTAGGCCTGGCTGAAAAGGAGCCGGCTCCAGCAGCTTCCGACCGCGTCGGCTGCTTCCCTCCTAGGTGCTCTCCCCTGGGGCTCAGCAAGGCACGGGCAGGCTGGCTGCACGGCAGGGCCCTCTCCGCCAGGTGAGTGCGCTGGTGAGCGGCCAGGTTGGTGGGCTGGTGGAAGCCCTTGCCGCACTTGAGGCAGCGGTAGGGGTGCTCCCCGGTGTGCGTGCGCTGGTGCACGATGAGCTGGGACTGGCTGATGAAGCTCTCGTGGCACTCGGCGCAGGAGTAGGGGCGCTCGCCCCCGTGGATGCGCTGGTGCACCGTCAAGTGGGAGCGGTGGCTGAAGCGCTTCTTGCAGGCCGGGCCCGGGAAGGGGCGCTCGCCCGTGTGGTTGTGGCGGTGCACCACGAAGACCGAGGGCTTGCCGAAGGTCTTGCCGCAGTCCGGGCCCTTGAAGGGCCTGTCGCCCGAGTGCATCCGCAGGTGCTCGGTGAGCCTGGGCCGCGCGGTGAAGCTCTTCACGCTGTGGGGGCACTGCAGCGGCCTGGCCTCCCGCTCAGCTCTTGGGCGGTGCTGCGCGGCCGCGCTGCCCTTGCCTCTGGGGCGCCGGCGCGGCTGCTCCTCGGCCTGGCTCTGCCGGCGGTTCGGCTGCAGCCCGGAGGTGTCCTCCTGCCCGTCGGGCATTGCTCCAGAGCCGGTTCCCCAGCAGCCCAGGAACTCCGGAGCCTTCCCCTGCTGGGAGCCAGGCTGCGCCCGCGGCCCAAACTCACTGCGGCCCCACTGGACACGTGCGTCCCAGCTGGGGAGAGACGGGGCTTCTCTAGGCTGCTGCGACTGCTCAGCGGCCCGATGGATGGCGGCCGCTTCTTGGGCCGGGCCTAGGAAGCCATTTCCTGAAAGGTTCAAATACAGCATGATGCCACTGACTCGCTGAACCAGCCAGCCCCAGCCCCAGCCCCGCACTGCTCCGGCCCCGTGCTGCAAACCCCCCTGCTGGGGGCGCTGGCCTGGCCACTCACGGCCTGGGGTGGGAGGGAGCTCGGCCAGCGGGGGCAGGTCTAGCACTGAGCGTTAGCTAAAGGTTCTCGGGGAATTTCATGGGTAACCGCAGCCCGTGGGCCGGGGCGGTTGTGAGCGTGGCCAGTCCTTCTGTACTCGTTTGAGGGTTACGGCATTGGCTCTCAGAGCCCAGGATTTTATAAATGCAGCCACCGTATCGCTCACCGTGTCCCACTACAATTCAACCCCTGGGCTTCCTGGGGTAATCGCGGGAACATGGTCCCGCTCCCCCAGGATTTTGTCTGAGATGCTGGGTACAGATTTTATAGTAGCCCAGGGGTGGCCAAACTTACTGGCCCTCTGAGCCGCAGACAACAATCTTCAGAAGTTTGAGAGACGGGGTTCACCTGCTGCGGCTCAGGGCTTCCGCCCTGCTCCTGCTGAAGCCCCGAGCCCCAGCAGACATGCCTGCCCGGGACTGGATTCCTGAGACCCCCCCACCTGTGGGGCAGAAGCCAGAGGCCAGGCATGGGGGTCACGTGGGGGCACATGCTTCCCCAGATTTTTGCCAGGGTTTGCTGGCCCTGCTCAGTCACATGGTGAGGGAGGGCCCCCTCCCTGCACAGCCGCTGCTGGAGCCGGCAAGCTGGGAGCTGCGGCTGTGGGGAGAGGCAGCGGCAAACAGCTGGGAGCTGCAGGGAAAGCTGCAGTTTTTGCGGCTGCCTCTCCCCACAGAGCCTTTAGGAGAAGAGAACCGGACCCCCGTCAGCTTTGCCCACAGACCCTTGTGAGACACACACTCGCCCCCCAAGTGGGTCTCAGGTGCAGGGTCCCTGGGATACTGGACACAGGCCTCGCCCCCTCGCTCCATCAGGGACACGACACCACATCTGGGGATCTGGAAGCCTTCCCGAGAAAGACGATGACAAGCTTTAGGGTTCAGACTGAGGAGTCTCTGAGAAACTCAGCAGAGCTTTTCTCTGTGACCAGGAGGGCTAGAAACTTACTTTTTCTTTTAAGGAAAGCTGAGACTCTCATGTAACCACCTGATTCCAGGAGTTGGGGCTTTAAGAAGAACAGCAAATCTCACAAGCTGCATGATAATATCACGCGAGTGGTAACGCCGGCTCTGTCTTGAGACGCCCTTCTTCCACTCAGGCTAACCACTTATGCCCCGCAGTGGGAGTTTAGTTGGGGGACATTTCGTTACGCTAGAGAGATATCTTTAAATTTCCTTGAACGTCACTGGGAGGAACGTGAGAAGGAGCGTGTATAATTCTACACCTGCATTGTAACAGACCCAGGGCCATTTGGGACTTCATTGTTCTAACTAGTTTGCTTGTTACAGCCATCTGGAATTTGGGGGTGGGATGGCGCTATGACATGGATCCCCCCGCTCCAAAATCACAATATTCTACTACCTGAGCTAAAGGGCAAGAGGGTTACCATTCGTCCGGATTCCTCCGGACATGTCCGGCTTTTCTCAGTTAAAAATAGCGTCCGGGGGGAATTTGTAAATGTCCGGATTTCCCCCCCATGCAGAGTGCGTGCGGCTGACAGGGCAGCTGGCTGGATGGTGCCACTTGCATGGGGCTCCGGCAGCCAGAGAGAGCCCCTCCTCCGCTTCCCCCTCCTCTCCCCTGCAGCTGAGATCACTCCCCTCCTCTCTCTCCCTCCCTCCATTCGCCGCTGGCCGGCCGTTCGCAATGGGCCTCCGGCAGTCTGGAGCTCCTCCCCCTGCCCAGCGCGCCGCTCCGCAGCCCTCTGCGAGGGCGGGAACCAGGCTATGCGCTCCGTGGGGGAGCGTGGCAGCGTGTCGGGCTGCGCGTGGAGCCCGACACGCTGTTCTGAGCGGCACGGTAAGGGGGCCAGGGGGTCGGAGAGGGGCAGGGAGGTTCTGGAGGGGGCCATCAAGAGACAGGGAGCAGGGGGAGGGTTGGATGGGTCGGGAGTTCGGGGTGGGGCTGTCTGGGGGTTGGGGGTGTAAGGTTTTGGGCAGTCAGGGTATAGGTAGGGGGTAGGGTCCTAGGGGGGCAGTTAGGGTGGGGAGGTCTCAGGAGGGGGCAGTTAGGGGACAAGGAACAGGGAGGCTTAGGTACGGGGTGGGGTTCTGGAGGACAGTTAGGAGCAGGGGTCCCAGGAGGGCGCAGTCAGGGGACAGGGAGCAGAGGGGTTTAGATGGGTCAGGAATTCTGGGGGGGGCTGTCAGGGGGTGGGGAGTGGTTGGATGGGGTGTGGGAGTCCCTGGTATCTGTCAGCGGGTGGGGGTATGGATAAGGGTTGGGGCAGTCAGGGTACAGGTAGGGGATAGGGTCCTAGGGGGCCAGTTAGGATGGGGGGAGGGTCTCAGGAGGGGTCAGTCAGGGGACAAGGAGCAGGGAGGCTTAGGTACGGGGTGGAGTCCTGGGAGGCAGTTAGGTAGGGTTACCATACGTCCGGTTTTTCCTGGACATGTCTGGCTTTTTGGTCCTCAAATCCCCGTCCGGGGGGAACTGCCAGAAAGCCGAACATGTCCGGGAAAAATAGCTTTGCCGGCATCCCTGCCTCAGTCCCCTGCTTACCTTGCGGCTCCCGCAGGCTGCGAGCTGCAGGCGGATTCCCCCGCGGCGGCTGCTGCTGCTCCCCCCAGACACCTCAGCTCTGTGTAGCTGAAGAGCTGAGCTGCCCGAGCGCTACCGGCTTCACGGTTTGCCAGGCAGCCCCCAGACCCTGTGCTCCTGGCTGGGCGCTTCCCCTCTCGGGCTCCGGCTGCGCTGGGGAAGCGCCCGGCCGGGGGCTGGGTCTGGAGGCTGCCCGGCAAACCGTGAAGCCGGTAGCGCTCGGGCAGCTGTTTCGCGGTTGGGAGGGAGGAGGGGGAATGCAGGGCGCTCAGGGGAGGGGGCGGAGTTGGGGCGGGGACTTTGGGGAAGGGGCGGAGTTGGGGCCGGGAAGGGGGCAGGGCCAGGGCCCCGTGGAGTGTCCTCTTTTTTTAATGAGGAAATATGGTAACCCTAAAGGACAATCTCATTTAGCTGTTAGCAGTATGGGGCCTAAGACACACAGTTGGCCTGTTCTAGTCCCATCCACTAGAAGGCAGTGTGCACCTCCGCACCCGAGCCAGTAACACAAAATGCTAGAGAATTGGCCCAAAGTAACACAGGAGGGAGGAACCGGGTACAGGGAAGGCAGATTGGTGCCTTACCTAGAGAAAGCACAGTCTCCAAGTTCTCCTTCATCACCTCCTTGTAAAGCTCCCTCTGCCATTCTGCCAGAATCTCCCACTCCTCCTCAGAGAAATAGACGGCAACGGCGTCAAACGTCACCGGGACCTGAAACAGCAACGAGTGCACGTGTGGGCGGATTAGTCTCATTTATAGGACAGCAGCACCCAATCGCGCATGGGCCCTCATTGGGCCAGGGGCTAAAGAAACACACGGGGAGACACAGTCCTGTTCCCAAGAGTTGCACGATCCAATTTTCAGACAAGATCTGGTTCAATGGACAGAGGGCTGGGCTGGGATACAGGAGAACCGGGCTCAGTTCCTGGGTCCTCTGCTGACTTGCTGGGCGATTTGTACGAGTCCCTTCCTCTCGCTGTGCCTCTGTTTCCCCTTCCACCTATTGCCTGTGTTGTCTATTAGACTATGGTCTTTTGGGGAAGGGTCAGTCTCTTTCAGGTGCTATGAACGGCCGGCGCGAGGAGTGATTGGCCCAGGTGGGGAGACGAGGGAGATGGCAGCAGGACGCTGCGCACGGCTCCGTGAGTCACACTGAAATCAGACCTGCTTTTTTTAACCTCCGCCGTTGTCTGTCGCATGTTTTAAAAACTCAGCTTCTGCTAGTTTCTGGATTTTTTTTCCAGTTCCCCTCTAGTTCAACCCGATGGCGCCTGGGGCAGCGAACCATCCAGGGGCCTTCCCAACTTGCCAGACAGATAACTGACAGTGGAGACTTTCCAGGCATTTCACCTCACCAGCACGGACCTGTGGCTGGGGCAGGAAGTAAGAAGTCTTGTCTCCTGCTGAAGCGGTTGGGGGAATTCAGGGGGGCAGGATAGACTGATCAGAGCTGGAATTTGGCCACGATGCCAGGACAGGGCTGTCGGAACAGGGGAGCCAAGGGACCATGGCTCCATCACTTTTCAAAGTGGGAGGGCCTTTTTACCAGCCCTATGGGTGAGCGATGGGGGGTGTGGAGAGGAGTGAGCAGGGGCAGGTTCTTGGGGAGAAGGGGCGGCAGGGTCGGGGCCTCGGGGAGAAGGGGCGGCGGGAGTGGGAGTTTGGGGGATGGGGCAGGGCCAAGGTTTGGACGATGGTGGCCCCCCACTTTTAGGGAACTTCCATCGCTCCTGTGCCAGGATCAACATTGTGCTACAAATCTATGACTAGATGAGTTACTACGGTGAGTAACCGTCTTATTCAGTGAGCTGTGGGTTCCTCCCAACCCCGGGCCCAAGAATTTGGGGGCAAAGTCGGTTTGGATCAAAGCAACAGACCCGTCCGCATCAGCCCTAACGAGAACAGGCCAAAGCCTAAGGTTCTTACTCAGCAATTTTTCCGGTTCCTTGAGTCAGTGAGTGAGCATCTGATCTGATTCAGGATTGAATGAGGAGTCAGGAGCACTGGGTGGGGAGTATTTCCCTCTGCCCAGCCTATTCTGAACTAGCCCAAGCAACAGGGGCTCCCCCAAACAGCCTGACAGATCTCAGTGCAGGCCCCTCTTCCTTTCACCCGTTTTATCCCCCAGGGCAGGCGGGGAGGGAGGCGGGCTCAGTGTGCGCGGGGGCAAGTGAGCCGTTGCACCCGGCCAGCAGAGAAGAGACGCCGAGAGAAACACGGGACCCACCCGCTCGCTGTCACATCGGTGAATGAGACAAAGGTTCCAGGTCAGTGCCACAGCAACGGCTACAAGACAGGTTGCGACAGCCCACCCCGGGGGTGGGGACACGGGCCGGGGCTGCTTTCAGGCCCCCCCCCCCAGGACAGGTGGAGGGTCTGGGGCTCCCCAAAGCAGCCCTGGCTCCCTGGACAGTTCTTAATCACTTATCACTGCCCCGCTCTGGCTTCTCTCCTGGCCAGAGGGCGGAGCCTTGGGGGGAAGAGGAGGAGTAGGGGGCAGGGCCTAGAGAGGAAAAGCCGGAGCAGAGGCAGGGCCATGGAGGGGGGCGGGATTCCTGCACGTGTTCCACTTTTGCCTTTTGAAAAGATGGCCCCTGACCAGCAGCAAATGCTGGGTTTGCCGTTATGGAAGCCAAGTCAGACCCTTCTGCCCCCCGTAGCCGCTCTCAGTGACAGCAAAGAGAGCTAGGGAGTGGGTGCAGAGCAGAGCCTCTGTCTAGACACAATCCCAGCCCTGCGTTGGACTTTCGACGCATCCCCATCACTAGCTCCCTGCCAGAGGCCCGCTGGGGATCTCCCCCAGCCTTTGTGGAAGGAGAGCTTGGGAAGTTTATCATCTATGATGGAGATGGGAAAACACTGGGATAGCTCCAGTGAAGTGAATGGGATTAGAACAGGAATCCTTCTGGCCTGGCCCATTCGCTCCATACCTGATCATAGGTCCCGGTTGGCCATTAACTAGATCACATTCAAGAAGCTTCCTCCCGTCTTGTCTCCTTACCAATCTCTTACCCTGATTTTTCTACATACGCAAGTTGCTGCAGGGACAGTATTGGATTTGGGTCTGGAGGTCACCGTCTGAGTGTGTGGGGTGATGACAGCCCTTGAGAACCCCTGTCCTATTAGAAACCTCTCTTTAGAAAGGATGGGGAGAGAGGGGGCAATAGATTTACAATGGATACAAAGACAGTCCTTTTTTAAAAAATGCAACATCTAATTAATCTGTGGAACTCATTGGCACAGGATATTCTTGAGGCCAAGAACTGAATAAGGTTCAAAACTGGTGAGAAACGTAGGTGAAATTCACCCCCTGTAGAGACCAGCACAAAGACCAGTTACATCCCATTTCAGCCCTACAAGATCTATGCACCACTCAAGTTCCACTTGTGAATTTCACCCTATCCCGATAACTGAGATCTGCCCATTCATGTACAAAAAGAAACAATTTTTCATTGTCATGGATGGACTCAATTACTTAACAGAATATTAAAAACATAAGAATGGCTATACTGGGTCAGACCAATGGTCCATCTAGCCACAGACACCGACTTTCCAAAGTTCTGGGGGTGCTCGACTTCCAGCTCTGCCCCAGGCCCCACACCCACTCCACCCTTTCCCCCAAGGCCCCACCCCTGCCCTGCCTGTTCCCGTCCCCCCTCCACCCTGCCCCACCTCTTCCTGCACAGTTCCGTCCCCTCCCCCGAGCAGGGCCGCCTGGGGGTGGGGGCAAGTGGGGCAATTTGCCCAAGGCCCCACAGAGGCCCCCACGAGAATATAGTGTTCTATAGTAGTGCAACTTTTTTTTATGGAAGGGGCCCCCAAAATTGCTTTGCCCCTGGCCCCCTGAATCCTCTGGGCAGCTCTGCCCCCAAACGTACCACATCCTTGCTCCTCCCTCCACCCCAGCCCCAGCCTCCTGCATGGCGCGAAACAGCTGATTGCAGCGTGCAGGAGGCTGGGGGGGAGGCGCTGATCAGTGGGGCTTGCCAGCTTGCTCAGCACCCACCATTTTCCCCCCATGGAGTCGGTGCCTATGCATCTAGCCCAGTATCCTTTCTCTGACAGTGGCCAGTGCCAGATGTTTCTGGCAGTTGGAGGGTTAGGGACACCCAGATCATGGTGTTACGTCCTTGGCCAGTAGTTCTCAAACTAGTGCACTGGTGACCTCTTCCACATAGCAAGCCTCTGTGTGCAACCCCCCTTATAAATTAAAAACACTTTTTTACATATTTAACACTATTATAAATGCTGGAGGCAAAGCAGGTTTGGGGTGGAGGCTGACAGCTCATGACCCCCCCATGTAATAACCTCGTGACCCCCTGAGGGGTCCCGACCCCCAGTTTGAGAACCCCTGATCTTGGCTAATAGTGGTTGATGGACCTATCTGCTATGAACTCATCTAATTCTTTTTTGAACTCAGATTTACTTTTGGCCTTCACAATATCTCATGGCAATGAGTTCCACAGGTTAATTGTGGCTCATCTGAAGAAGAATGTCCTTTGGTTTGGTTTAAACCTGGTGTCCATTAATTTCATTGGGTGACGCTGGTTCTTGTGTTATGTGAAGGGATAAATATTTGCTTTCTCCACGCCAGTCATGATGTATAGACCTCTATCCCATCCCCCCTCATTCAGCTCTATTTTAAACTGAACCGTCCCAGCCTTTTTCATCTCTCCTCCCACGTCTAATGTTTATGAGGCCATGGAAAGCTCCGTTTGTGATCTATCTTAACGAGAATGTGCCCTGTCCCTATTGCACATAAAGCCCCACTCATGGCAAACAGACTTGGCTGAAAGGCACTTTCCCAGAGCCAGAACACACTGAACTGTTTCTACCAGCCTGGGAGGAAAGGGCAGGGCAGGGCGTGGAAGTGTCATTCCATGGCAAGGGATCAATCCAGGGATGAACATTGAAAGCCAGTGGACAGGTAGGTCAGAAGAGACTGCCCTTGGCTCCCACCTCTGGGAAGGCTAGCACCAGAACAGCCTTGGAGAAGCCAGTCAGGGCCCTGGGGTAGAAGGCAACGGGGCCGCTCCTGAGAAGTGCACCTTTCCCCCGGGGGGTGCTGACCCCTCTCCACTTCCTGTGCAGCTAGTGGGAGTTGAGGAGGCGCCGTGCCCGACCCCCATAATAGGAGCAAAGAGAGGGAAAGGCTCAGCTGATGCTAAGGATTTACATACAGACCTGCCTGAGCCACCCGGTTCTTTGTCTCCTGTTGGTGGGCTGGAGATCTGTGTTTAAAACACAGGCAAAGGGACCACACGAGTCTTGTCTCTCAGGCTGTGCGGATGGGGAGCGAGGGGTGCATGTGTGTGTGTTGTTTTAACCCTTGCGATGCTGGGGGGATTCAGAGGAATGGCTCTTGCTCATGCGGCCAGGTCTCCATCCCCCACCCCCCTGCCCAGCATGGAAATTAAACACCAGGGAACATCAGCCATGACTCCCAGAGCCCTGGCCTCGGGCACTTTCAAATCTGATACCTACTGACATGTCAGACATGTTGCTTAATTTACCCCCGTCCGGGCCGAGCAGCAGCCCTGGTCTGTGATGTGCTGGGGCCACGACCGACTGGCACCTGCCAACGTCTGAAAGCTGCCAAGGGAGGCAGATAGGGGCATGGCTTTTTGCTCCATTGGACTAGGCGGTCCGGGAGGGGAGACGGGACAATATTGGTGACTTGGGGACTGTTCTCAATCGGGGGCGAGGCCTGGGTGAGCTTGGAGTGTCCGGTTAAGACGACTGGGAATGGCCACGGGGAACCCCGGGCACTGATACTGTCCAACAGAGACCAGTAACCACAAGCCACTCGGGTCTGACCGTACACCCAACCCTTACCTTGCGAGAGAGCCCTTCAGACATGTCGGCAGGTGATGCGAGGTGTCCGGGGCTGGGAGCCGGTCAGCAACCTTCACCCAGATCTCTCAACCTCGCAGGCCTCCATCGCTCACGTTTTCATGTGACTGCAAGAGCGAGTTCCCAGTCAGCCGGCGCAGGCCGCCCACTGCCCCGCTCCACAAGCTGATGGATACAGGACTGGGGAAGATTAGCTGTCACAGCTCATAGCAAGGGCAGGGGATATGGGGAAGGGGGTGGTCCTCAGAGCCAGTGAGGGGGACAAGGAGGAGTACCCCAAACAGAGCTTCAGATGGTCACTGCTTTGGCTGATCAAATCCCGCTCTGCCGATATGGTCCTCAAATCAGAGGGGCATCTCCCTACATCAGAACCATCTCCCTTTGTAAGAACCTCACAGGAAGGGGCCGCGTGGGCTGCTGCTAGAGGGGGACGCTGGGAGATGTAGTTCTTCTGCCCAGGCCTTGCTGTGGGATGCCTGTGTGTGCCAGCCGCAGTCCCCAGCACAGACCCTCCCCGGCTTCCTACGGGAAGAGGGGATAAACTACATCTCCCAGCTGGGCCGGAGCTGAGAGCTGGGCACTGGATGGGGAGAGGAGCTGCAGAAGCACCCGTTTCTGTCCCAGTTGCTCAGGGCCGGCTCCAGGCACCAGCCTGGCAAGCAGGTGCTTGGGGCGGCTGCTCCGGAGAGGGGCGGCACGTCCAGGTATTCGGCGGCAATTTGGTGGACGGTTCCTCACTCCCGCTCGGAGCAAAGGACCTTTCGCCGAATTGCCGCCGCAGATCGCGCTCACGACTTTTTAAAATTTTTTTTGGCTGTTTGGGGCGGCCAAAACCTTGGAACCGGCCCTGCACTTGCTCGCCCCTCTGCCGGAGCGGGCCCTGGGGCCAGAACTGAGCCGGCGGCTTGGAGCACCTCTGAGTGTGTGGGAATCGCTCAGATGAGACCTAAATGCTAGATCCCAGCTCCCTGATGTGGACATTAACGAGCCTGGGGATAAGACCAGGGATTTGCCCTGATCTCCTGAGCTCATATTTCAACCCCACCTCCACAGGGTGCGATGCACTGTGCAAGTCACTATTGTGCGGAGGCCTCTAGCTGTGGGCCTAGAAGTGCTGCCAAATCATGGACATTTCCTGCCTCAGCTCCCTGGTGCCCTGAGACCTTAGCACTATGAGGAGCCTTTCACGTGCCTCAGTTTCCCCACCTATAAAACAGGGCTGATGATACTTACCCACCTTGTAATATGCTTTGGGACCCACCGATGATAAAAGACCAGAGTTTCCAATCACAGGCAGGCCCCTGAATACATTTGCAGGCAGCTTATCTGAGAGTGGGCTGATTTCCAGAGGGACCAAACCCATTCTCAGTGGGAGTGCTGGGTGCTTAGCTCTGCAGAAAGCCTGACCAATTATCTTTAGAATATACATTAAATGTGTATTTAGGTGTCTAAGATGTAGCTTCACAGGTTTGAAACTGTTGGTGCAAGACGTTACTATTGCTGTTTTTCATTATCTTAACCATCGGCCCCCGGGACCTGGCTTCCTGGTGATCTTCTCTCCACCGACCTGACATTTGAGTAACTGCTTGTGGTTATGAACCCAACGCTCAAGCCCTAAGACAGGCCCAGTTCCTCATTGCCTGGGGTTCTGGCCCCACCTGTAGATCAATCTCTGATAATTTTCATATGACTTTACATTGTGCCTCTTCATATAACCTTGTGGTGGGTCTACCCACGTGTGACCTCTGTTTTCATGGAACTTTGTATCAAAGCCTCATTTAGAAACTTTGCATTGCCCTTGGTATAATGTTATAGCCCCTAAGGATAAAATAAAATAGAAGAAAAATTTCTTTTTGCTAGCAGTAGAACAAGAGCTCTCCCCCCCACTCTTAATCAATTGCCCTGTTGAATGAATGAGGTGTGAATGAGCAAGGCATGGAAAGCAGCACCTCCAGACAGCCTCAACTGTTGGAGAGGGGCTGGGAGCCAGACCCAAGGACAATAAAACGTGTCAAGTTGGCTCATTAAAGACAAGCAGACATACTGACGGCCTCGGGGGTTAGAAGCAAGCACCTTCTTTGGAAACACCCTCTTTGCAGCATTGGGACAACACTCAAAAAAAAGCAGCACAAAGGACCAATGGACACAGACACAGAGTTTAAATCTGGTCTAGATTTGCATAAGAGGAAAGCTGCTATAAAAGTGAGGTGTCTTGCAGAGGACCCCGGGTCTCGTCTTGTCAACATGGGAGCATCGATCCGGATCGGCAGAAGCCCGGCTCCACCCCCTCCCCCATCTAACTCACCTGGCCAGTAAAGTTAAGGGGAGCAACTAATTGGTAACAACAAGACGGAGTGTGTTTGTGTGTGTGTGTGTGTGTGTGAGTGTAAGTGTAATATATTATATGCATATAATACAGTGTTAATAAATACATGTATTACTAATAAATGTGGCGTTCTGCCTTATTCCCCCTGAAAAGATCCTGTGCAGTACTTTAAGTACAACACACCCAAGTTAGTGGAAGTTTTGTCATTGGGGTCACTGAGGCCACAGTGCAAGGAGACTCCGTCCCCCCGCCAAGCCTGCGCCCCGCTCAGCCCTTGGGCACCATCGGCATAAGGAGCTGGGGAGCCCACTGCGGGAGCAGAGTCCCTACATCAAGGGGCAGGGCAAGGGCAGGTGCCATGTTCTCATTGCGTCCCCCCAGGTCGGCCCCGTGTCAAAGGGTGGCCCCGATCCCACTCCAGCTTAGGCCCCCTCTGGTACCAGAGGCTGAGTCAGCAGGAAAACTTCCTGGAGATGCTGCTGCTCGCTTCACCTTCCCTGGGCCTGGGCTTGAAGCCCTAAAGCCTTAGGGAGATGATATCTCATGGAGAGCACGTCCTTGTGCTGAGACGGACCCTACAGACCATCCGCCAAGCCTCCTTGTCAGATTGGACAGGGTCTCAAAGAGGAAGGTGCCCCCCCACCCAGCTCAGTCACCCCACTTTATCTGGGCACATTGCTCCCCCTCTTACACCCAGTCAACAGCTTCGTTGAGAGGGCTCAGAACCTCGGGCCTACAGAGCGAGGAAACAGATGGTCCCGCAGATCTTGTACTGGTCGGTGCGTTCACTCGGCAGCCGCGCTAGGAAGTGATGGGGGCTGCCGATCGCCTGGGAAAGCCCAGCAGCCGCTTGGCCGGACAGTAAATGCAGCCAAGTGGAATAACTGTCTTGGAGGACAAGGCACCCGGCGCATTCCTGTAAACCCCTTCAGAGTTAGCGGAGTGCCTGAGAACTCAGGTGGCCCCAGGGTTTTTGAGTGAGGAGCTGAACAGGAAGGCGGTGGCGGAGACTTCAGCAATGTTAGAGACAGGGCCAGTGAGCTGGAGAGGCCAGGAGGTAAAGGAAGCTGGTGATATGTAGCTGGAAGCTGGACCTCGCAGGGTCCCAGAGCCCCAGTCTGAGCCCGAACATCTACACGGCAATTTTACTGCCCCACAGCCCGAGCCCCGTGAGCCCAAGTGGGCTGACCCGGGCCAGCTGCGGGTGTTTAATTGCTGTGTAGACGTACCCTTGGAGCCGTCCAGCCATGGCACTGCCCACACAGAGCTGTTCCCTGCAGACTTCACCAGTGTTTCTCCAGTTTTGTCCCTTGGGAGACTATCTCAAAGGGCCGGTCGGGAAGGCTCCCCTGCCATTCAGCTGAAATTCTCCTTTCCTGAACTTCCTCTCACTTCTCGTGCTCGTAGCAGCATGCGCCACGTCGAACAACTCTCCTGCCTGGGGGCTAACAGCCTACGTCAGCTGTTACGTTTCCCCTTAGCGATCACTTCGCCAGATGGCACATGTCCTGCTCTGTCGATCACTGCTCAGATCCCAATCCCCACATCATTTGTGTCGCTGTGCTCCAAACTCACTTCCATTTGTCAGTACCTAAACTGAACGTTACATTCCAGGGGTGCCCGCACCACAGCTGTATGGACAAAGTCTATCGCCTTCCTTCGTCTGGCCTTTATTTCAGCCAGACCATGTTGTAAATTCAGGTCAAATCTGCTGTTTATGACATGTCTGTCTCCATTGGTCATTCCTGCTTTCCCAGTTTCTATCATTCCTTCCGCTTGAAGATCTCAAAACAGGTTCCAAACATTGGGAAACTGAGGCACAGAGTGATTAAGTGAATTGGCCAAGATGATGCAGCAAGCTAAGGATCAGAACCCAGGAGTGCTGTCTTCTGGCCCCATGTTCTGACATCTAAACAATACTGCCTCTCTGTAGTTTTTCAGAAGGTCTTTTCTAGGTGGTCTCACCATCATTCTGTTGTCAAGTTTGCCATCATTGGAACGCAGATTCATCTAACCCAGGGTCCTGGCTCTGACAGCAGCCAGCGCCTGCTGCTTCAGAGGAAGGTGCAAGAAATCCTGTAATGGACAACTATGGAATAACCTGACCAAGATGTGTTCCAGTTACAACCCAGTTATGCTGAGTGGACTGGTGACTGCTTGGAGCACAAACCTCTTTGAGATGGGGGGGTGAAAGCACCCTTCAGATAGTTGCAAGGAACACTTCAAGGGGCCACGTCTACAACAAGGCCTAATCGAGTCTGTCCAGAAAGTGGCACCATGTGGGTGGGGGTATTGTGGCCATGTGTGTGTGTGTGTGTGTTTTTGTCTGAAGGAAGGCAGAACACACAGAAACTGAGAACCCACAGAACAGAGAGAGATGCAGTGGCAAAAAGCAAGAAAGCCAAGCAGGAACCAGTGAGCACGGTATGTGTCCCTGGGAAAGCTACAGAGAGTTTTGGGCCTGTTGGCTAAGAGATTGGGGACTGTAAGAACCTGCTCCTTCTGTTCTTGGTTGCTCCTGCATTCAGAGAAGCAGGACTTGGTTCTTTCCTTGTAAATAACCAAGATTGCATCAATGCCCGTCTCAGATTCCAGCCATTTCTCCTTCCAACGGGAACCTCCCACGGGCGCTGAACTTTGACTAACTGCTTGGATCAGCCAGGAAACCTGACCGGGGATGCAGAGGCTTCTGTTAACAAATGAGACCGGCTCCTCTGAAGTCTTGCCTTGTGCCAACCCACCGCCAAGCAAACAAGGTGCTGCCCTTGAAAGAGAAGGTGAGAACCCTCCAGGCTCTCTCTTTAGTGTTCAGGGCAGGTGGGCCCCACTGCCCTCGTGGCTGGCATGGTTCAAAGAGCGACCAGTATGGTGCACAGGCCAGGGCGACCCAGGCACTGTGTGAGGGCAAGCGCAGGGATGGAGAATCTACCTGTGGAGGAACTCAGCTAACCGAAGGAAACGGAACAGGCCGCAGCACGGCCCCTGCATACAGGTCGCACCAGCAGGGATTCTACCTCCCAAGCTATGTCGTTACTGCCTGTTCATTTAAAACAAAACCCATGAACTTAGGGGTAGGCCGTGAAGGGGGGATCTGGAGGGTGCTGGGTGCCAGCTACTCCCCACATTGGGCCAGCTACGGCGGGGGGGGAGGGCGGTCCTCACCCAGGCTCCAGTTCTCCATTCCTGTGTGTGCTGGTGGTGTGGTGTGAAAAGAAGTGACTGGAAGCCACCGTTTCACTTTCCAGGCAAGTTAGAGCAGCCTTAGGGCTGCTCTGCCTGCAGCAACCCTCTATGGGCCATTCGTCAGCCATGACTAGCCGGAGCACCAGGCATTCCTGGTCACATTCCCTCCCTGGGCTGGCCACGTTCCCTTGCTGGGGACTGTCTTAGAGCCCTTTCAGCTGCTCAGTGCTGGCCAGGGAACCCTCTTATGCTAGACTTAGCTCCCTAGGGGCCAGTTCTGTTCGGTTGGTGGCTCCTTTCTGCTGTCAAAATGGCACAAGGGATATGAAGCAGACTGAGGGGAGGGGTAGCTCAGTGGTTTGAGCATTGGCCTGCTAAACCCCCAGTTGTGAGTTCAGTCCTTGAGGGAGCCATTTAGGGATCTGGGGCAAAAATCTGTCTGGGGCTTGGTCCTGCTTTGAGCAGGGGTTGGACTAGATGACCTCCTGAGGTCTCTTCCAACCCTGATCTTCTATGATTCTAAATCAGGGGTGACCCCACTGGTGTTGACAGGGCATTTCTATAGTACTCCTCACTGCAGCAGAATTATTCCAGATTTAGCCCCTGAGCTCACAATCTGGCCTCAGATTTCACTCAGTCTCCCTGCCCCTGGGAATTTGCCCATGCAGCAGGACCTGGAGTTTACAAACACTGACCTGCTGTACGAGTGGTTACACCAACAGAAAAAAAGAAGTAACCCTTTAACTAACGATAAAGTGACCCTGTCCCATTCCGACATCTCCAGGCCACTGGAGCCCAACGTGCAGTGATTTGAAGGACAAGAAGAAAGTGATACGATAGACCATACTGCAACGTATGCACCAGCCCTACCGTCATTTTGAGAGCTTCAATTTTATGAACTCCTCAACCCCAAATTAGGTTGTAAGAGAGGAGTTCTATTGGCTGAGATCTGAGTAACGCCTCCTGGGTTTATCCCACTGCTTCGCTGCAGCAAGGGACACTCAAGCAATGGGGCCTTGAGATGTTTGTATACAAACACAAGCCCAGATTCTGCTGTCAGTTGCAGGGACATAAACATGCAGTAACTCCGCTTGATTCCATGCAGTTATCCCAGGCTAACACAAGAGGGAGGGCAGTAAACCACGCAAAGAATTTGTATCTGGCCACAGAGGTGAGAGAAAGGAAACAGTCACTGCTAAGGTGCAATTAAGAATCCACAAGAATGTTAAATTTCCCAGGTTTTTAATCCATATGCGGTTCAAAAAGAGACCCAGTTGTAACTACGTGCGTATTCCTTAAAATGGAGGAAAGGAATGCAAATAATTAAATGCATCGGCACATGCATCCTCTCCTCCCAAAGTTAAAATCTAAGTTTGTCCCATGCCGTCCGAGTCTGTGATCAAAGGTGGTCATTAACCCATGGGCAGGGCCGGCCCGCCCCTGCTTCCCACGAATCAGAGGTTCGCGGGAAGTCTGAAAAGAAGCAGGGGCGGGCAGGCAGCACCAGGTAAGCTGGGGTGGCGGGGGGCGCGAGAAGGGCTCCGGGAAGGTGCGGCCCAGTCCGGCCCCGGTTCCGGCCGAGCACGCCGGCCCCAGCGGCTCCGGCCAGCGTGGCTCCAGCCCGGCCCCCGCGGCACAGCTCAACTTGGCTCGGCTCGGGTCCGGCCCGGCCCCCACGGCGTGGCTTGGCTCGGGTCCAGCCCAGTCGGTGCGGCGCAGCTCGGGTCCGGCCCGGCCCCGCGGTGCGGCTCGGGTCTGGCCCGGTGCGGCTCAGGTCTGGCCCGGCCCGACCCCCACGGCGTGGTGCGGCTTGGGTCCGGCCTGGTCCCCGTGGCGCGGTTTGGGTCTGGGTCTGGTCCGGCCCGGCCGGCGCGGCTCAGGTCCGGCCTGGCCCCCGCAGCGCAGCTCTGGCCGCTGAGCGGCTCTGGGCTAGACCCAAGCTCGGCGACCCCGGCCGGAGTGCGGCTCGATTCCTGGGGGCAGGGCTTGCTGCAAGCCCCGCCCCCAGGAATCGGGCCCCGCTCTTGCTAAAGCCGGCCCTACCATGGGGAATTCTTTTATTATTTTAGTCTAATGTTTCCATTTCTTCACCGCTCACTGTTAGTTTGAAACTCTCTTGTGGGCAGAGAAACCAAAGTTCAGCTGACACTCTGAGAGGCTGGTGTCTGCTTTTTCCATATGATCTTGATGGGCAGCACTATTGCTACACCATAGTTCTGCTTGAGTAGCAGTGACTGTTAATGGGGATTTCTCCAAGTATAAAATTCACATCCATTCCCAGACTGGCCTGAAAACTGGTGTTGTCAGACATCACCAGTGTGGTGCTAAAACTATCCATGATTACCAACAAAAATCTGTTTCCCCTAGGAGTAGTATCATAGAATCATAGAATATCAGGGTTGGAAGGGACCTCAGGAGGTCATCTAATCCAACCCCCTGCTCAAAGCAGGACCAATCCCCAACTAAATCATCCCAGCCAGGGCTTTGTCAAGCCGGGCCTTAAAAACCTCTAAGGAAGGAGATTCCACCACCTCCCTAGGTAATCCATTCCAGTGCTTCACCACCCTCTTAGTGAAAAAGTTTTTCCTAATATCCAACCTAAACCTCCCCAACTTCAACTCGAGACCATTACTCCTTGTTCTGTCATCTGCTGCCACTGAGAACAGTCTAGATCCAGCCTCTTTGGAACCCCCCTTCAGGTAGTTGAAAGCAGCTATCAAATCCCCCCTCCTTCTTCTCTTCTGCAAACTTAGGGTTACCATATTTAAAAAATAAAAAAAGAGGACACTCCACGGGGCCCTGGCCCTGCCCCTTTCCCACCCCCTGCCCTGCCCAACTCCACCCTTCCCCAAAGTCCCTGCCCTAACTCCATCCCCCTCCCCTGAGCGCCCCGCATTCCCCTCCTCGCTCCCAGCCACGCGAAAAGGGCTGCCGGAGCGCTACCGGCTTCACGGTTTGCTGGGCAGCCTCCAGACCCTGCGCCCCCAGCCAGCGCTTCCCCAGCGCAGCTGGAGCCCAGGACGGGAAGCGCCCAGCCGGGGGTGCAGGGTCTGGAGGCTGCCCGGCAAACCGTGAAGCCGGTAGCGCTCGGGCTTCAGACCCTGCACCCCCGGAGCCCGGGAGGGGAAGTGCCCCGCCGGCGGCTCAGAGTCCGGAGGCAAGGGGGCTGCCCGAAGCTGGTAGCGCTCGGGCAGCTCGGCTTTAAACAGAGCAGAAGAGTCAAGATAGGGAGCACAGCAGCCGCGGGAGGGGAAGTGCCCGGCCGGTGGTATTTTTCCCGGACATGTTCGGCTTTTTGGCAGTTCCCCCCGGACAGGGGTTTGATTACCAAATAGCCGGACATGTCCGGGAAAAGCTGGACATATAGTAACCCTATGCAAACTAAAAATCCCAGTTCCCTCAGCCTCTCCTTATAAGTCATGTGCTCCAGCCCCCTAATCATTTTTGTTGCCCTCTGCTGGACTCTTTCCACTTTTTCCACATCCTTCTTGTAGTGTGGAGCCCAAAACTGGACACAGTACTCCAGATGAGGCCTCACCAGTGTCGAATAGAGGGGAATGATCACATCCCTCGATCTGTTGGCAATGCCCCTATTTATACAAGAGGGGCAAGGGTCCAACAAAATCAACCTGTAAATGTTGGAGGGGGCCTATTAACACTTGATGCATTAACTCTTCATGTCTTTTTCTTCTAGCAGGGTCTTGCTTAGCACATGTTAAACAGCTATGAATATGCAGGTTTAAATCCTCTTTCATTCCAGGCCACCATCCCAGTTTTTTAAGTTTTTCTAATGCCTCTTCCTGTTTTGAGTCACCTCCCACAATTGAACCATGCACCCATCCTAAAAGGAGGTACTGCATCTGCTGAGGGATTACCAGGACCCAGTCATTTTCTGATTTTGCCAGAATTAGGTCTCCCTCCTTTCTCAACGGGCCCCCCTGCCCCTGTGAGGGGCATTCTACTATCCATTGCTGTATTGAGTCATCGTTTGCTTGCAGGTCCTGTAAAAACCGAAGCACTTTCTGGTCGTTTTCTTCACTTTCTTGTTTTTGTTTTGCCTGTGCCCAGGTGGTTACTGCCATGGGGGTGGGCTCTCACAGTGTTCCAGTGAATGCTGCTTCCTTAGTCAATTTATCTACTTGTTCATTTCCCTTTTTCAGTGGACCTGTCCTCTTATGGGCTTTTATTTTAACCATCCAGATCTCCTGATACCGCCCTGCCAATTGCTCTATTTGCTGCCATAAGGTCTTGTGTTAATTTTGGATCCGTCAGTTCCTGTCAAACCTACACTATTCCACCATGGTAGGTAGATGGTGATTCCCTATTATTAGCTCCATTTGCTTGTTCCTCATTCTAGCTAAAACGTCTAAGACCGCTGATACTTCTGCAGACTGCGTTCCCCCTTTGCTCAGTTTGTACTGGAAGAAGTTAACTCTTTGCAGGTTTCCAGTTAAACAAATCTCTGCAAAGCCAGTGACTTGTTTTCCTTCGGTGTAATATGAGCTGCCGTCCACAAAGCAAATGGTTTTTCCAATCACCTATTCAATTGGGGTTGCTTTAAAGACAGGGTGCGCTTTGGATTCCCGTTGGGGTTCACAAACATGTTCTCGGCCGCTTATAGTCAATCTCCGTCCAGATATTTCAGGTTCTTTTAGTGGGACCAATTGAACATTCTCGAACATGAGAGCAAAGACCCACTGAATGGCCGTATCTACTCTCACACGTCCTTTAGACAGATTTTTCTGATTTAGTAATTTTCCCAGTGCCTGGTGACTCTTTACAATCACCTTGCTTGCTCTGATGATTGCCTGAGCTCTTTGTAGTGTCCAGTTGGCAGCAAGAGCAGTTTGCTCACACGTTCCCAGTCTGGACCTGCTAATGCCCTGCTATAATAAGGAACGAATCTCTCCCCAGCACCAGCACCCTGTGTAAGCACACGAACAATACAGAAATTCTTAACACTCGGGTACAATACAAAGGGGAATTCGTTGTTGGGGTGGCCAAGGCAGGTGCCTCCATTAACCCTTTCTTTCAGGCTTTCCCATGCATTAGTTGCCTCCTCTGGCCAGATCCACTGTGGTCTTTTAAGTCCCTCGTACAGGGGACCTGCCTTCTCTGCGTACCCAGCCATGAAATTCTCTGCAGAAGTTAGTGAGCCCCCAAAAAGATGGCAAAGATTTAGTATCTACCGCCATAGGGAGGTTAACAATACACTTCACCCTCTCCTTGTCCACAGACCTTCTCCCTGTACTGAGTCGAATTCCAAGATATTGCACTTCTTTCTGGGTCATCTGGGATTTAGAGGGGTTAAGTTTCAAGCCGTACGCTTGGCAGCTAGTCAGTAACTGCCGCGTTAACGCTTCATGTTCCTGTTCTGTTTCACTGACTATTAAAATGTGATTTATGTACTGGACAATCCTTCCCATCTGTAACAGTCCCTCCTTCTCTAGCATATTTCTCTACAGCATGAAAACTACAGTATAAAATATTGTGGGTGCATCACAGTACCCCATAGGCAAAACATTCCAGCAATATTGCATACCCTGGAATACAAAAGATGTTCTGTATTGAGACTCTGGGTTTAACGGTAAACTCCAAAAGCCGTTTGCCACGTCGAGTACTGAGAACCACTTCATGTCAGGGGTTACTACAGTACCTTCAACAATTCTGGGTAAGCTGCCACTACCGGTGCCCCCCGTTTGGCAGTTCTGTTTAACCCCCGATAGTCAATAGTTAATCTCCATGTTCCATCAGGTTTTTTAACTGGCCAGATTGGTGCTGCATTAGGCACTGAACACCTTCAAATAAATTTTCGTTTTTCCAATTCTTCTATAACTTGCCTTAAAGATTCTTTTGCTTCCTGAGGTATCGGGTATTGTTTGATGTATGGGGGGTGTCTCCTTCCAATGTAACGGAGGTTTGTATTTCTCCTGTATCTAGGGAGTCCGCTGCCCAGATGGTTTGAATCTCAGCCCACCAGCCTTCCCGGCTTTCCGGCGCAGGAGGTGACAGTTTAGGCTTTATTGCTCTCACCGTCTGAGTAGCCGTCCCATGGGGATCAGCTTAGTATTGTTTGTTTCTCCTGTCACAGTGAGACTTTGTCTGATATGCATGTTTGGGAAGTCCAGGATTATTCCCAATCATTTGATAGTTTCTGCCCCAATTAGATTTTCTCTCCCTGCAATAACACACTTCTCCTGAATGGTATGTACACCAAACTGGAGAGGGAGGGTTTTAACATCATATGTTTGCTTAGTTCCTGATATGCTGTGTATTTGTATGGAGTCCACGACTGGACATTAAATACATCTTTTACTATAGGAATTCCAGCCCCCGTGTCCAACAGAAAATCTGCAAGCCCATCCCTGACTTGGATGCTTAAATGGGGGCACCCCCAGACATCTATTGTAATGGGTTGCTGGAAAACGCATTCCGAGTTGCAGGGAGGGCTGTCCTACGCTACTGAATTACTAACAATTGGATCATTCAATCCAGACGCCAAACCAGGCACCTTGGCCACCTTCATCACTGCCTTTTCTTCCTCCTTTTGAGACGCCCTTGCCAATCATACATGCCTGTAGCTGTGCCCACAGCTTCTCATTCTCTCCTTTAAGATCTAGATTCTCCTGTTTCAGAACTCCAGGCAACACCCATTCACTCGATTTACTCCTCTACCTCTGTTCATTCCATGACCTCTCCTGGCATTCCTGTAATTCCTTTAAGTGCAGCTAATTCACTGGATAACTTAAAATGCTTTTGAGCCCCACGTTTAACCATTTGTGTAACATAATCATCAAAACCAAAGGTCTGACAATTCAGTGGTCCCCACAGGGTTTGTACTAGAATTGGTTCCTATAACATGTCAATTCCCACCACTTTTAACAGCTGCGAGCATTTATGTAGCCAGGCCATAAACTCGTTAAAATTCTCAGAAGGCGGGGGGCTGACAGCTCCAGCTAACGGACTTAGTTCACCAATTTTTAAAGTGTTGAGCCTGGCTGGTAAGCCGCTTGCTCGAGGTGGCTGCGGTATATCTGTACGGCACTTGGGTGCCTCCATTTCCCTTTCTGCATCATTGTCACGGGGCCCTGGCTGTTTTAAAGTATCTGTTATTTTTTTTGTTGCAGTTTCCACTGCGTTCCATAACCTCAATGGAGGTGGAACCCCTGTTTGTGGGGTGTAGGCGGGGTGTGAGGGTCAGGTTCCGCGGTAGGGTTTTCTCTCCCATTTCCCTGTTTAACAGGAATTGATCTAGGTTTTGGGGAGGGTTTGTCCAAAACCAGGTTCTCAGCATAAGGCGGCGGTTGTGGTGTGGTGGCCCCTGCCCACGGGTCAAGAGAGGATGATCCACCTGGGGCATTCCACATGTCCCCAGTGCAGCCTCCATTCCAGTCGTCCCATGTTCCATCTTTTAATTTAGCCAGGGCCACCTGTTTCCATTTCTGCCCCCATCCTCCGGGGACTGGAAAAGCACTTGAAGTCTGTTGAGCAACAGGGGACGGTACCTTTTTCTTCTGCCGGTTCTCCACAGCTGTCTCCAATTTTTTGTTTTCCTGCTTTATCTGTTCGAGCAGATCGTGAGTCTGGAGCGCCTGGGGCCCTGTTAAAAGAGCTTGGGCTTTCCAGTGCTCGACTGCCTGGTTTCAGAGTAGCAGCCGTGTTAATCTGTATCCGCAAAAAGAACAGGAGTACTTGTGGCACCTTAGAGACTAACAAATTTAGAGACTGCCTGGGTTGCTTCCTCCATGGCTTTAGTTCTCTCTTCTACTTCCCTGGTTTTCTCCATTATCTGCCTGGCCAGTATGTCGGCGTGCTGTTTAAGCCATCGTACTGCCATGGACATTAATTGCGAAATCCTAGCTTTTCTACTTGTATTATTATTCGTTAGAGTTTCTGTTTCTACCATTGCCTTACATATGCCAGTCCGTTTCCCCACTTTCTTTTTTAAATTCATACAGCCCCCCTTTCCTGGCAATTCAGTAGGTCCACGAGTTATCAAACTCTGTGGGGATTGGAAGGGAAGGGAAAAGGGGGTTCCCTAACTTGTGGTTTTCTGTCATGTTAGATCGCGATTCCTACAGCGGACAGCTCGCTTACTCACCAGATCAGCGGTCGGGGTCACCAATGTTGTCAGATGTCCCCGGTGTGGTGCTCTGCTCTATCCAATGTTGATAACAGTCGGCTGTGTGCGTGTTCCCTCTGTGTGCTGCCCCGGCTCTGCAGATCGCTGGCACAGCAGACCCCCAGAGAAACTCCAATGACCACAGACTCCGATAAGGTACGAAGGCACCCGGCCAGGTTTATTGCCAAACAAAACAGTCTCTAGCTCCCCGGATCAGATGTCTACAGTTGTGCTAGTACATATGTGCTCCCTGACAATGGACCGGCTCAGTTAGTGACGGGATTTACCACTGCCCCCTAGGCCAGACCAAGACAACTCCTCAGGGGTAAATTCTTATACACAGGTACAAACAAGTTACACCTCACTCCTGACGTATTGAGGTACAACCCCTCTACGTAGTAAGGTGCCACCTCTCACCTTGTACATGTTGGTTCAATCAAAACAACCCCATCCATCATATTACCTTTCCCCCCTGTCTTTAGGATGGGGCAGCCTGTTCCTCGTTATCTGTGTGGAATGTGCTAGTATCAGAGTGTTCTTAGTACCATCCTGGCACATGTTTATATCTCTAGTGTCCAGGACCTTTTAGGTATGTGTGTTTTTGCAACATCAGCCCTTTCCTTGCCAGATTCTGAGCAGGGCCTGCCTTTGGCTCACAGCTTCACTTTGCTTTATGTTAGCGAAGTCTTGACCATTACTTTAGTTCAGGCCTTAGGCCTCATACTGGGCCTCTGATATGTTTATGTTTCCGGGCCTCATCTAACTACAACTGGTATATCAGCAGGACGCCCAGACTAGAGTGAGTGGTGCAAATTGGGTCACTTGGCCCAGGGGTTCCTGAGATGCCCCCCAGTTTTTAATTGTTCAGATTCTGACAACTTTTGTGAGTGTGTGTGCAGAGCTGGGGAAAGTACTATGGGCAGCAGGCACACGAAACTGATCTCCCAGTGTGTCTGCTACACACAGCATGGATCATTCCACGGGCACACAACAGCAATCCCATAGCTCGTTATAATCTGAGAGGCAATAACAGATTTTCAGAGTTCAGCGTTGACACCCCGCTGCCAAGTGAGATTATCCTCTGGGCCCAGAATGTCTTTCACTTCGCTGTCTCTGACACCGAGTGAAGCAATCTGCAGATGGTTCTTGGTGTCGGTGCCCGTGCAGTACAGCACGGCTGCTTTCTTTGGCTTTGGTGCCACCGCATGGCCACTCCATTTAACTGCGGCATATTGATAAAGCTTTAGCAGTTACACCCACCCGCCCTTTGCTATTGGATTTAACGTTGTTGTTTTTTTTGGGGGGGGGGGGGGAGGGAGGGGAAGAAACATTGCACAGACGCAAGGCCAACTGGGACTTGTGAGAATGCTGCCCCCTGCTCCCCACCTGGGACTCCATGGCCCCAGTGGGTATAGAACTGAGATCAGCCCACTCCACAAGCACACTTGAATAGAAGGAGAATCTCAGCAAGATAGGGTCTGTGACACACAGGTGGAGCAGTTCCCATCCAGTGGGGGGGCAGCCTAAGAGACAGTTAGTTACAGTGACGGAGGGTATTCTGTCCCAGGATTTGCCCAAAAAACAGGGACGTGGCCTCATCACATGAAGCTCATCTCAGAAGACCCAACAACTAGGCCTACCTGGCTTCTGAGCAGGCAACATGTGGTGAACCCTCAAGACTTTGATATGCTGCTCTCCTCACTCCATGAGTCCCACATCGGCACTCCCCCTCACAGCTGATGGCTGTGAAAGGGTTCAGCATTCGAGCTAGCACAGCCTGGGCTTCAGGGAGGAAGGCCGGCAAAGGAAGTGATTTAGCTAACGGGGAGCCTGCCCCATCAGACGCCATTTACCTGTGAGCATGTCTTTCTCCTGAGCGTCCGGCCAGCACACTCCTGGCTTGGTGCCCCGCGGGCCGACGGTAACATCAGCCCATCAGTGGAACCATGTTAACGGCGTGCGCCAGAAACACATTTCCATCTGCACGTCCCCCGAGCTCCTGGACAATGAGATTCCTGCTCCCAGAGAGAAACCGTCCTTCTGTGCTAGATCGTCCGGCTTCCAGGCCGCTCCGAGGCGGTTCGCAGCAGAGGCAGGGGGCAGCTGGGCTGAGCAGAGAGTGGGTGAAATCAGCCAGACCGTGCCATTTGAAGATACACCTGCTGCCGGCAGGACCAGTGGCGTAGCCAGGTTCTAAGAGCAGGGGGAGCAAACATAAAAAAGGTGCCCCCCCTTGGCTCCTCCTCTGGCCACGTCCCCCCTTGGCTCCTCCTCCGGCCGCTCCATGCCCCGCCTCTGGCTGGCTCCTCCGGCCGTGCCGCACCCCCCCCTGCCCTCATGGGGACCACTCCTTGCTGGCCTCCCCTCTTCGCTGCTACGGTGCCGAGCACCCCCCTCGCTGGGCCCCCCAGGCGGGGGGTAAAGGGGGAGGAGGCTGAACGTTCCAGAGCCCGGCGGGGTTCTAGAACGCTGGACAGCAACCCGGGGTGCTCTCGAATGCTGGGAGGCTGTGGGCGGCCCCCCGTCCCAAGACCTGCACCAGCAATGCTAGCGATGGGAACTCAGCACAGGGCATGTTAAACAGAGGCCTGCAGCGCCCCACCTGCACCAGTGCACCGCAGTGCTGGGGGCACTCGTGCCCCAAAGCCCCCTGCATGCACCCTGATACTCCCATATACCGACCCTCCTGGATACCCCATGTAACCCACCCCTCTGCATTCACCTGATCCCCCCCAGACCCATCTATTGCCAGTGCCCTGCAGGCTCCCTGGTGCCCCCTGCACGCACTCTGACACCCCCACGTGCCCCGGGCTGGGCCAGGCCGAGCCACGGTGGGGTCCATGTCCCTTTAAGAGTGGGGCAGGGCTGAGCCAAGCTGGCGGGGGTGGCTCCGCTCCCTGCTGCAGGCTGATGCCGGAGCCTGGGCTGAGAGCCAGGCTCGTCTCCTGCACCAGCTGCGGGCGGGGCTTTGCTGTGGCTCCCCCAGTCCCCCACGGGCCGGGCCGCCCCCTGCACCTGCACGGTAGGGGCGGGTTGCATGAGGCAGGGCAGGACTCGGTGGGGCCGAGGGTTGAACAGGCCTGGCAGGGCGGTGCGGGGGCTGCTGGAGGGGGAAGGTGGGGAAGGGGTGGCACGGCCTCAACCCCCTGGGGCTGCCTGCCCCACGAAGGAGGCAGAGGGGCGCAAGCCGCAGCAGGACCCAGCACCCCGGGGGAGGAGATCTGGGGCCAGCCTGGGGAGGCAGGAGCAGCCCCGGGGGTGCTGGGCGCGTGCAGGGCAGAGCCCCGGGAGAGCCCCAGCCCCGCGGCGGGCAGTGCTGCAGAGGTGGAGCCCGTGCCCCGCGGCGGGCAAGGGGAGCCCCCGGCGGGGGAGCCGGGCCGCCCGCACCCACCTCTCACGGCCCCTCCATGCTGCTCCCGGTACCAGCCCCGCTGCTGCAGTTGCTAGCGCTGCCACTTTCCGCTTCCTGTGCCCGGCGCCGCCCCGCCCCACCGCAGGGACCAGCCCCTGCCCCCCCCCTTGCTTGCAGGAGCCCAGCGCCGGCCCGGCAGGCCAAGCTTCAGAGCGGAGCGTGGGCCCCACCCGCTGGCGCCATGGTAACCCCTAACTAAGGCACCGCTTTTGGAAAATGTGCTGAGGGGAAGCAGCTGCTTCCCCCTGCACCCCCCCTAGCTACACTCCTGGGCCAGACACCCAGGACGCCCCAACGGCCAGACACCCCAGCCGGCTCCCTGGCTCCTACTGACGCAGATGCTCTGGCCAGACTGGCTAAAGGGGCTTTGTGTTCTGTCCCTCCCTGCCGCTCTGCTCAGGCAAGCTGACGTGGGCCAGGCCAGCTTTGGTTAATAAGAAATCTGGAGAAAATCAGACATGGATGGAAGCCATCCCGGGCTCAGAGAGATTGTTACTAGCCGAGGGCCCTGCCCCGCCCTCAGTTGGGCGCTCCGAGCAGAACTGGGCACCCCGAGTCTAGCTGGGCACCCTAAGCGGAACGGGGCACCCTGAGGTTTTAAGAATGCAAGTGCCATTTGGACGCCTTCTCCCCATGTTAAACTGGTATTTCCAGCACTGGGTTCATTCCTGAGCTTCCTGGTATACTCCTGCCTCTCTGAGGGTACACCCGAGAGCGTCTGTAGGCCCAGGCCTGGCTTGTATTTGAGTGGCTACCCACGCTGCCCCCCCGTGCCCCATGGCTATAGTCCTATTTTTAGCGAGCTGGGGTACGCTCCCACATGCTGCTGTCACCCCTCCTGACTGCCATGCAGACGTACCCTCCCGTTTCCTGGCCCAAGCGACCCACCACGCTAAAGGTTCTTCACATATTTACAATGGCGAGAGCCTCCTGGGAGCTTCTTGCCTAGCTCGTGAAGGACGGAGCAGGACCAATGTCCCGCTCGATGCGTCTGCCAGCCTCTCCACAGGGGTAGCGCTACGTCCTTACCTTCCCACTCCTTTATTTGGACGGGGGCGTCATTTCAGAAAAATTCGGGGTGGGGGGTGGGGGCAGAGCTGTGTCGGCCTATAGGGCAGTATATGGGCTTCTGTTGTGGCTGGCAAAGTGGGGGTGGGGGAGAGGAAGATATAGGCCTAGGACAAGTCTTGGGGGGAGGTGATGGGGGCAAACCAAGGGTGGGGGGGCAGCTGCCCCCCTTTGCCCATAGCAAATAAGGCCCTTGCTCTGGGAGGTCCCCTGGTGGAGTTATTCTGCAGGCTGGGCCTAGAGAGTGTGGTCCCGTCATGGCAGCTGGAGAGCCGGGAAGCTACTTCCCAGCTGGGCTGGACCCAGAGAACAGGGGCGAAGGTGGCTTTAGTTTACTGCCATTTCTGGGCGGGGGGCAGTTGCCCATGTGCCGCCCCGGCCACCTCCTGAGCTCATTCGCTTGATGCTTTGGAGAGCTCTCCTGGACCGTAGCCTAGCAACGGCCTCTCACTTCGCTCTCCGTCTGCCACGGCATCCTCCGCCCTCCGTGTGTCACAAGCCTCCTGGCGGAAGAAGCTGCGGCCCAGGCCACCGCGCAGAGCCACGAAAACCCTGGGGAGGACAAAACCTTCTGTCAACGCCCAGCCTGGCAGTGCAGCCGCTCCTGCAGGCCTGGGCTGGTAACCCCCTGGGCCCCCTCCGGGCAGGGCTTGGGCGTGGTTAGCGGCTGCCTCGCTGGCAGAGACCAGGTGGCGGCTGTTGGACTCCACAGCCTGTTTGCTCGTGTGGCCAGTGCCCGGGGGGGCGTCTAGGAGACGGGGAGCATCTGTCACTGGATGCAATACGCAGTAGCTATCATGGGCCAGTGCTGTTCTCACGGTCAGTCATCGGCCCAGCATCCCCACGCAGTGAAGGTGTGTGGGGAACGGTGTCGAGCAGGGACTGATGTGCTCAAGAACCTGCCCCCAAGATATCAAACTGCTCCCCAAAGGGCGTACCTGGGCGATCACCTCCGTGCTCAGTGCGCCTCCCGAGCCTCCTTCCTTGGGGAAGCTACGGAGGGTTACTGGCTCACCGTGGGGACTGGGGCGAGCTCCTTGGCCTGTCCTCTCCAGCCACATCAACTCATTGGTCTGGATGTGAGCCTAAAGGTTGGCTGCTTAGAGGAACCTTCCATCTTCTCCTCCCTCCCACGTTCTTCATGGTCATCCTTCCCTAAACCCAGCCAGCTCCCCCGAGCCCAGACATTGCTCCTGTCATCTCTCCAACCAGCTGCTCTGGCCTGCACCCAGTGAATCCCCTCCCCATCCCACCCTGTCCTGTCCTCCCCAGTCCCTGACTGGCACCCCCCCAACTGCCAGGAGCCCTGACCACATCTCATAGGCCGGTGATGCTGCCTTCGAACCACGTGCTCCTGCATGCCCCAAGGCACATTTGTAACACGAAGGGGATATATGGCTCTTCCCACTAGTGGCTGGTCCACATAAGAGGTTCATGAGAGAGCTACGACAGTCCGCTGGGGACTCAGCCCTAGATCTCCAGCCTCAGAGGTGCAGGCGTCTAGCACTGAAGGCCCCTGCGTTCAGAGGTGGATGCCAGGAACCTCCCGAGACAGCAGCCTTTGGAGAGGGCCAGGCCTGGCGGGATCCCTCCTGGGGTGTCGTGGGAAAGGGAAGCAGGTTGTCTCTGCATCTTGGGTGCCTCAGCCACCTGCTTCTGCTACTGAAGTTGCTGCCGCACTGGCGACGGGCCTCTGGCCTGCCTGAGTGGTCTGGTGGTAGAGCAGGGGCTGCTTGTCGATGCGGCCCCACATGCAGCTGGCACAGACAAAGGGGCAGTCGCCCATTAGCTGGCCTGGGGGGTGAGCGCGGCCGACCGGCGGCTGCAGCTCCGGCTGCAGTGGGTGCAGGGACGCTCCCTGCTGTGGCCCACCAGGTGCGGCTTGTGGCCGAAGCCCTTGCGGTGCTGGGGCACTGCTGGGGCCCAGTGGGTGCAAGCGAAGGGCACGCACGCGCCGTTGTGCCCGCTCTGCTAGCTGAAGAGGTGCCACTTCTCAGCATGTGCCTGCCGGGGTCTGATGGGTGGCACAGGGCACTCGGAGCCCCTTCCACACGGGCCCAGCCTTGTTCTCCTGTCCAGGTTGCCTGCGTCTCATGGCAGCACATCCCCTCTTGGGGAGCCTCTGGTACTGCGCAGCGCGGGCCCCTGGGCTGCCTTCTCGGCCTGGGAGGCTTTTCTGCCTTGGGGTCCTGGGGCGTGGCCCCTCCTGATAACACCGTGAGCAATTTCACTTTCCCAGCCCCGTCTGCCTGAGCACTGCTCCTGGCCACACTGACCCCTGCTGGACAAAAGCAAACAGTAAAGTCTGGAGAGCGCGACAAAGGGAAACAGCAATGAACAAAGACTGACCAGTGTTCGCACTGGGATCCCCCGGTAGCCAGTTGTGCCACAGAGGTCCTAGACCAATGGACCAAATCCAGAAGGGACATAAACCTGGCTGTAATTTACATAAGGGAAGGGGAATGAAGCCGGATAGGAGCTAGCAGGAGGGCGAAAGGGGACAATGCTGCCCCGCCCCCCCGCCACCACTGTGTCTTGCCTCTCCCCACCCCCACCCCACAGCTACTCAGCTGGGGTATATCCGCCCAGATCCATTGAGCTGTACAGAACGACACCATTTCACACCCGTCGCAGAGCGTCACTTGTAACTGACCCCATCCTGTGAAATGCGAACGGGCCCCGGTGGGTTCCCCCTCCATCCCCACTGGCTGGGAGCCTACGCACAAGCCAGTTCACAGGCCGTTTGCAGTCACACCCCAGCAAAGTCACCTGGCGCCTGGGTGGAGCAGAGGGCCCAGGGCAGCTCAGTGTCTAATTTAGACATCAGCGGATCTTGAGTCACAGCTGAGCTGGGAACCTGGCTGCTCCTGGCATCCACAGCTAATTCCAATGCTCTCTGGGGCAGCTGCCTAGAGATGTCTCCATCACACCAGCACCAGACCGTGGGACCACCCCTGCAAGGGGGAAAGAGGGGTCCCTTCACCCCACCATCACCTACTAAACTCTGCACCCACCTGCCAGCTCCATAGCTCTGCACCCTCCCCGGGGAGGTTTTTAGCCCCTACTGATCTTCTCCAGTTTGTTTTCACAACCTCTGTCCTTTTGGGGGCCCGCGTTCGGAATGGTGGGCAGGCCCGGCCCTAGCGGAGGACCACAGGAGCTAGGTGTGCTGAGCACCGTTGGAAATCTGGCCCATGCTGGGCATCGCAAAATGAAGGCATCAAAAGCTCAGTGGCCACTTCTGAAAACCATGGCGTGTAGATGCCTTACCCGAGTCCCACACAGGACAGAGTGCTGGATAGGCCCCAGGAAGCCGGTCCCGTTCACAAAGTCCTTCCGGCTGTTACAGCAACCGGCTGGGGCACTGCAGCTGCTCTTGGCCATTATCCGTGACAAACGGGGAAGATCGTCCCAAGCGTCCAGTGTTCTTTGTTTTCAGTCGGAGTGGTCTCTGGGTCTGGCCAGTCCTGCCCCGGTTAGTCATTCTCACCTGGCTGGTTCTCAGTCCAGCCCCCGTGGGTTTCGGCAGGCAGGCTTCCCCTTGCTCCATCCCGGCTAAAATCGGAGGTTTGGGAACTGGAAGCCCTGTTCGCAGCGCAGGATCAGGCCTGACTCTGGCTTCAGTCTCACCAACGTATTGGGTTCTGAATGAAGCACTGGAGGGGAAGGTGTAGCTGAAGGTCGGGTAGTTCCCCTGCTGGACAGCCATGGAGATGCACCCAGGCGTTTCACTGACACGGGGAGCTTTCACTCCAGGGGGCATTCGATAAAAGGAGGGGAGGGTTTCAGTGCTGGTGAAATGCACTGGGCACCGCAATCATCAGCAGAGCAGGGATAGCATCAGTGCCTGGTTTCCACACCACCAGTGGGCCTCTGCCCTGCAGCAGGGTGGGAGTGGGGAAACCAGCCACCTCTAAGAGCGAGAGGGCGACTCGGTCTGCACAGCCCACCCAGTCCCACAAAGCTGAGCTGGAGACAAAGGGATGACATATATATAGTAAACACAGACATGGGTATAGACAGAGGGATAATGTCCAAAAATTTCAAACGTGTGTCCTCACGAAACTCACTGTACAAGATTGTCCTAAAATTTTCACCTTGAATCTGGGCCTATAGACTATGAAAGCCTGTGATGATGGCCAAGCTACCAAGCTAGGGCACAACCAGCCAGTCACCTCTTTTAGCTCCCATATGAAGATAATGAGGAATTCTCACACATAAATAAATCCTTAGTCAACTAGACGTAAAACTATAAAGACATTAAAATGTAACAATTCTCTACCTTTCAACACGCACTTGATCCAGCACCAGCCGCTAGTTGTGGTCTGTTTATATAATCAGCTGATCTGAGAGGACACGTTCATCATCGTCTAATCTTGTGCCATCAGAACCGATATATTTTTATTAATATTTATAAACATTTTAAACTCTTTAATATGACATCTATATCAGTTAACAAAATTATGTCTTTTACCAAATCACATCTCTTATTTACTTAAATTTGCAGCTCTAAGCTGAGAGTGTGTGTCACATTTTGGTCCGATAGGGATGTGCATAAAAACAAGTTGCGAAACTTACCAAATGCCAAAAAATTAACAAGTGTGTAAATTTGAGACCCCCTTTGAATTTAAGGCCCAGGCCAAATGGCCCTCCCGGCCCCCCCTCGGATTGGCCCTGTTTGCAGCAATGGGATTCCTGAACTGTGGTGGAGCGATACACAACACATATATCCCTATTCTGGCCCGAGACCATCTTGCCACATAGTACATCAACAGAAAGGGTTATTTTCCTATGGTTATGCAAGCGCTGGTGGATCACCAGGGACACTTCATCAACATCAGTGTTAGCAGGTCAGGGAAGGTACATGACACTCGCATCTTTAAAAACACAGGACTGTTCAGAAAGCTGCAGAAGGGACTTTCTTTCAGGATGGGCAGATTACCACTGGTGATTTTGAAATGCCAATAGTGACCGAGCCTCCTCCTTACTCCTATGACTCATGAAGCTGAACACTGGTCACGTCAACGGCACCAAGGAAAGATTCAATTACCAGTTCAACAGGTGCAGAACAGCAGTTGAATGTGGCTTTGGTAGACTGAAGGGGCGCTGGCGTTGTTTACTGACAAGGCTGGATCTCAGTGAAAAAAATCCCAATGGTTCTAGCTGCCTGCTATGTGCTGCATAATATCTGTGAAGCAAAGGGGAGAAAGTTGCCACCAGGGTGGAGGTGGAGTCAGGGCCAGATTAACTTTTTGGGGGCCTGGCCCCAAACATATTTGTGGGCCCCCCGGAGGCAATGGGGCATGGCATGGTGGGGGGGGAGAGGAAGGGTCAGTGAGGGGCCAGCCAAGGGCAATGGGGCACAAAATGAGTAATAACTTTTTTTTTTAATTTCAAGTTTAAAGCAAATACATTAAACCTTAATAAATGTATGGAACAAAGCTTAGAGAATGGGAAGGAATATTCATGCCCATTGTAGCTGTACATCCAGCAACCATGGTTCTCACAGGTCAATGTATATGAAGCTGTGGTTGTCCTCAATATCCCCTGTTGTGGACTGGTAGGAGTAGGGATGTAGCCCCTGAACCCATGTGAAATGTTGAGGTGGGTGGAGGGAGGTGTTATAGTGGCATTCTCCGTGGACTGCAAAGGATGGTGAGCCTGGAGTTATTGTACCTGTATATCCACAACAGACTGCAGCATCTGTGTTTGCTGCCGGAGAAGCCCCATTATATCTTGGTGCATCTCCCTCTCCTTATCATAGAACTGGACAGGACCTTGAGAGGTCATCTAGTCCAGTCCCCTGCACTCATGGCAGGACTAAGTATTATCTAGACTATCCCTGACAGGTGTTTGTTGAACTGGCTCTTAAAAATCTCCAATGATGGAGATTCCACAACCTCCTTAGGCAATTTATTCCGGTGGTTAACCACCAGGACAGTTAGGAAGTTTTTCCTAATGTCCAAACTAAACCTCTCTTGCTGAAATTTAAGCCCATTGCTTCTTGTCCTATCCTCAGAGGTTAAGAACAACAATAATTTTTCTTCCTCCTCCTTGTAACAACCTTTTACATACTTGAAAACTGTTATGTCCCCTCTCAGTCTTTTCTTTTCCAGACTAAACACACCCTTCCCCCCCCCCAATCTTTCCTCATAGGTCATGTTTTCTAGACCTTTAATCATTTTTGTTGCTCTTCTCTGGACTCTCTCCCAATTGTCTACATCCTTCCTGCAATGTGGTGCCCAGAACTAGACACAATATCCCAGTTGAGGCCTACTCAGCGTGGAGTAGAGCGGAAGAATTACTTCTCATGTCTTGCTTACGACACTCCTGCTAATACATCCTAGAATTATGTTTTCTTTTTTTACAACAGTATTACACTGTTGACTCATATTTAGCTTGTGATCCACTGTAACCCCCAGATTCCTTTCCACAGTACGTCTTCCTAGGCAGTCATTTCCCATTTTGTACGTGTGCAACTGATTACTCCATTTAGGAAGGAATACTTTGCATTTGTCCTTATTGAATTTCATCCTATTTACTTCCAATCATTTCTCCAGTTTGTCCTGATCATTTTGAATTTTAATCCTATCCTCCAAAGCACTTGCAACCCCTCCCAGCTTGGTATCGTCCACAAACTTTATAAGTGTACTCTCTATGCCATTATCTAAATCACTGATGAAGATATTGAACAGAACCGGGCCCAAAACTGATCCCACCCTTCCAGCATGACTGTGTACCACTGATAACTACTTTCTGGGAATGGTTTTCCAACCAACTTTGCATCCATCTTAGAGTAGCTCCATCTAGGTTGCATTTCCCTAGTTTGTTTATGAGTGTGACGTTATTGATATACTCTGGGACCATATAGATCATTGTTGCAACCAAGGTCCTGTAGTGGCACCCAGATCTTGTGTAAAGGGGGGGTCAAATGGGGTGTCTAAGACAAGGTTATGGTTTGCTGGTTATAATTATGCTGTCTATATGTGTGTATCAATTTTGTAGTTGAAGTTAGGAATATTGGCTCTATACTATCTGCATTTCAAACTTAGGCTATGCTGCTGGGTGACATCCCAGACAACATGGTGTTAGCTCTGCCTAGCCTGCTTGATGGCCCATTAAGGACCATCAGCTATACAATGGACCCATTGAGAAAAGGCAGATACGCCTTGTAACTCAGCAAAGTATGCAGGGACTGGCCCATGTGACTCCAGACTCCATTTTGCTGTAATTTTCCACGGTAAGAACAAAGGTGTTCTTACACCTGGAAAAGACTATATAAGGCTGATGCCTCATCTCCATCTTGTCTTCAATCCTGCTTCATACCTCTGGAGGAACTTTGCTACAAGCTGGAGCTTTGAACAAAGGACTGAGGACCCATCCCAGCGGGGGATGTATTCCAGAGACTTGATTTGAACCTGCAGTTTATTCCATCGCTGCTGCAAGCCTGAACCAAGAACTTTACCATTACTGTATGTAATTGATTCCATTTAACCAATTCTAACTCTCATCTCTATCTTTTTCCTTTTATGAATAAACCTTTAGATTTTAGATTCTAAAGAATTGGCAGCAGCGTGATTTGTGGGTAAGATCTGATTTGTATATTGACCTGGATCTGGGGCTTGGTCCTTTGGGATCAGGAGAACCTTTTTCTTTTACTGGGGTATTGGTTTTCATAACCATTTGTCCCCATAACAAGTGGCACTGGTGGTAATACTGGGAAACTGGGGTGTCTAAGGAGATTGCTTGTGAGACTTGCGGTTAGCCAGGGGGTGAGACCGAAGTCCTCTTAGTCTGGCTGGTTTGGTTTGCCTTAGAGGTGGAAAAACCCCAGCCTTGGGCTGCAACTGCCCTGTTTGAGCAATTTGTCCTGAGTTGGCACTCTCAGTTGGGTTCCGCCAGAACCGCATTGTCACAATGAGGTCATGCGAGATAATATCAAAAGCTTTACTAAAGTCAAGATATACCATATCTACCGCTTCCCCCTATCCACAAAGCTTGTTACCCTGTCAAAGAAAGCTATCAGGTTGGTTTGACACGATTTGTTCTTTACAAATCCATGCTGACTGTTACTTATCACCTTATTTTCTTCTCGATGTTTGCAAATTGATTGCGTAATTATTTGCTCCTTTGTCTTTCCGGGTACAGAAGTTAAACTGACTGGTCTGTAATTCCCCAGGTTGTCCTTATTTCCCTTTTTATAGATGGGCACTAGATTTGCCCTTTTCCAGTCTTCTGGAATCTCTCCCGTCTTCCATGACTTTTCAAAGATCATCGCTAATGGCTCAGATATCTCCTCAGTCTGCTCCTTGAGTATTCTAGGATGCATTTCATCAGGGCCTGGTGATTTGAAGACATTTAATTTGTCCAAGTAATTTTTAACTTGTTCTTTCCCTATTTAGCCTTTTCTGATCCTATCTCATTTGCACTGGTATTCACTATGTTAGACGTCCAATCACTACCAACCTTTTTGGTGAAAACCGAAACAAAGAAGTCATTAAGCACCTCTGCCATTTCCACATTTTCTGTTATTATTTCCCCTCCGTCCCTCATTGAGTAATGGGCCTACCCTGTCCTTGGCCTTCCTCTTGCTTCTAATGTATTTGTAGAATGTTTTCTTGTTACCCTTCATGTCTCTAGCTAGTTTGATCTCGTTTTGTGGCCTTTCCCTTCTAATTTTGTCCCTACATACATGTGTTATTTGTTTATATTCATCCTTTGTAATTTGACCTAGTTTCCACTTTTTGTAGGACTCTTTTGTGAGTTTCAGATCATTGAAGATCTCCTGGTTAAGCCAGGGTGGTCTCTTGCCATATTTCCTGTCTTTCCTACGCAGTGGGGTAGTTTGCTCTTGTGCCCTTAATAATGTCTCTTTGAAAAACTGCCAAGTGTCTTCTATTGTTTTTCCCCTTAGACTTGGTTCCTGCTGGGACTTCTCAGCCTGGCTCCTGTCTGCTTTCTCTCTCTCCAGGCTAACTGCAGAATTCATCCTCCAGCCCCTCTGTTCACAGGCTGATGCAGCACTGGCTTGCAGGCACTCACTGAACATATCGTCTCGAGTCCTCTTCTTTCTCATCCTTCCCTGGCTCAAGGTTTCTGTGGTATGGAGGGGGTACTTCTCAAGGCCACAGTAGCACCTGCTACAGATAAAACACACAGAGGTACCATTGTCAGTATACTCACAACAGAGAGCCAAAGACAAGGGAACACCCCCTTCCCTTGCTGTGAAACAAGACATGTTTATTAACACCTCTGCTTCGGAGTGCTTGTGCACGGCCCCACCCACAGCACCTGCCCTGGTGAGCAGGGCTGTCCCTAGCCATTTTGGTGCCCTACGCAGACCCCCCGCGGGGGGGCAGGCCCCAGGCCTCCGGGGGCGGGGCAGCCCCAGGCCTCCACAGGGGGGCAGGAGCAGGCTTGGGAAACAAGGGGGAAACGCCCGCCAGCACTCAACGGTGGCGTGGCTGGGAGCCGGCGGTGCGGAGCGGGCTGGGGCCGGGTTGCTCCACTTCCCGCTACCCTGTGAGTGCAGGCCTGACCCCTGTTGCAGTCCTCAGGGGAGTGGGGGCAGGGCTGGGGCAGAGCAGGGGTGAGGGTCACGGGGAAGAGGCGGAGCAGGGGCTGGAGCAGCACGCAGTTGCATAGGGCACCAGGAAATTTGATGCCCCAAATTTCCTAGTGCCCTATGCAGCTGTGTACTTTGTGTCTGGGTAGGGACAGCCCTGCTGGTGAGTGTGGCCAGCAGGGGTGAGGGAAATTGAGGGAATTACTCAGCTGCATGACGCTATGAGTACAGATCAACGGCACTGAATCCTGGCACCATTTTCCACAGAGAGTGGCGATTGCAGCAGATCTCTCACTCCTGAGTAACAAAGGCACAGAGCACAGCTGGGCCCGTATGCTGCTAGCCTGTGTATTCCACAGAGGTGCCCGAAGTGATCACTGACTGGCGTGGTGGGAAAGTGTCCCGCTGGGGAGGAAGAAACAAGGCACCCATCCCTAGAACCCTTTGGGACCGGATCACAGAGCACCCCCAGGGACATTGCATTGAGCTCTCTCAGGTGGATCCAAGGGACACCCCTGTGCACATAAACAACTGGTCCATGTGCCTTCCCTGCCCTACCCGCCTAACTACGGGGGAACGAAGAGCAGATAACAAGGCTCCCTCTCTTCCGTGTATCACTGCCTCTCCAGTACAAGTACATTAATCAACAGTCGACAGCTGTGTCCTGTTAAGCTGGAGGCGCCATCGATACATCAGTGATGGGAAATACATTTACACACTTACCCGAGGTTCCTTCCCTTGCATCAGGTCCACCTGTGCTCGGCTGGCGGGACGGACTGGACTGCCTGCCCCAGCTCCTTTGCTTTCACGGGGCACTGCTGCTGGTCCCTGTCGGATACCTTCTCCTGCATCCCCCAAGCAATCCGCTCAGAGAGGTCCACCTTTCTGTGGCTGGTCTCTTCTCCCCACCGGCCATGGAAGTCCCATATCTCCTGGAGTGCGTCTGGAGCGTGTAGTCAGCATGATTAGCTGGGCACTTGCACACAACAACGGAGAGTTGCTAGGTGTATTCACCAAGCCGGGCAATGGGGAAAAGGCATTTCAAAAATGTGTGGGGTTTTAAACTGAAGGGTGGTGGTGGGGCTTCTGGTCTCCATGACCCCGGGGCAGTAGACTTCACAACTGTGACCAGAGCGGTCAATGTCAGGCGTTGTGAGACAGCTACTGGAGGACTGGTAGGGTTGACATAGGAATCGCAGGTTCTATGCTTGGTCAGTACTTCGAACACGGCTCAACGCCACGCCGGGCAGTGTTGTTACTGCGTCGCCATAACGGGGAGCTTACATCAGCGGGAGACAAATGGAAGCGTAGACACATACACAGCTAGGTTGATGCAAGATGACTTACGTCACCCTAACGTCATAGCGTAGACCAAGCCTTAGACATAGCACCAAGTGTAAACAGACAGTAGGGTTTAAGAGCACGTTGACTGCTACCAGAGTCCCAGCTAACCCATTTTAAACCCCACTTTTTGTCTACACTTGGTGCTAAGTAGGGTTTAAGAATGTGTTAATTACCACCTTAGCTAATGGGTTCGCCAAACATGCCTCCTTTTCCCAGTCTGGCCAAGGACAATTACAGTCCTTGGAAGAGCCGGTCGCTGGGAGGCACTCACAGGGCTCTTTCATTAATTAGCATTAGAAATCCACCAGGATTTACAGGCTGTGCCTTTTGTTCTTACATGGCTCTAAACCGCTTTTACCTGCAGGCTGGTGGCAGCCAGCCAAACACAGGGCGAGCGGCCTCTTTCCTGTCCATTCTTCTCATATTTGTGTTGTAGGCGCTGGCTAGTGAGTATGTGCAGCACTGACCTCTACTGGACAAGATCAACTAGTGTCATAAGCCCTATTCTGCTGGCACCATATGGAGATTCTCCTTTAGCCTTGTGCGGTCAGTGGAGGAGGATCAGAGTTCTGTCCCAGCTGCCAATGTGAAGGTTTGGGTGGCTGCAGCTCGGCCATGGATTTGTTGTGGGACCCCGGGGGATTCTGAGCTCACCCCTGATGCCCTGCAAGGCCGAAGGGAGGGGAACTTGGAGCCAAGGGACCCTAGATTTTCAGTAGCACATGAAAAGCTGCCGGCTGATAAAGAGGGGAAAGTCACCCGCTTCCTCCACTCCTTAAGCAGATTTGCTCAGGATGTGCATCCCCAGAATAGAGCAGGCAGGCTCATGCGTCAGCAGGATAACCCCGGCCCGGGAAGAGGAGGGGAGGCTTGGGAAGGATTAACGTGGAGAGGGACCTTGGGTAGGCAGCAAATGAGCAAGTAGCTTCCCATGCAGTGTGGCGGTCAGGAAGCCAGTGGGATTAGGAGCATTTCAGGGCAGGGAAGGACAAGTTCGCTCCACAAGGAGAGGCTAACTAACGCGCCTGTCGCCACTGGGTTCATACAGGAACAGAGCCACTGCCTTTCCGACCGCGCGTAGCACTGGGCAGCTCAGCCCCCGAGCGCCAGTGCACAACCCAGCACCTCTACAGCTCCCTTCATCCGCAGCTCCCAAAGGCCTTCAGCGGGTAGGGTGACCAAATGAGAGACGTGAGGGATGCGAGGGGGCTGCCGGCAGAGCAAAAACAACCCCAAGAGCCGGCGGCGGAGGAAAAAACAAAAACGCCAAAAAAACAAAAAAACAAAAACAAGAGCCACCGGAGCATAGGAAAAATTGGTGGGGGCTGAGCACCCACTGACAACTCCACACCTCGCCCACCCCCTCACCAGCTCGCCTCCGCTCCGCCTCCTGCCGCGTCCTGCTTCTCTCCCCTCCCTCCAGCCCTTGTGCCACCATACAGCTGATTAGCGCAAGCCTGGGAGGAGGGGGGAGGAGGAGGAATGCAGCGTGCTTGGGGAAGAGGCAGGGCCAGGGCAGGGATTTGGGGAGGGATCCAATGGGGGAAGGAGGGGGCAGAATCAGGGCAGGACCGGGGCAGAGTTGGGGCAGGGGGGCGCGAGCCCCCTCCGCCTGTGTGCTGGAGGGCAAAATATCAGGACAATTCGCGTCCCAACTGAACATTGGTCGGGACGCGGGACAAACAAGTAAATATTGGGACAGTCCCGATAAAACTGGGACATCTGGTCACCCTATCATCGGGGCAGCGTTAACCCTGCTTTACTGATGGGGAAACTGAGGCAGCCAGCAGCAAGGGGACACTCTCAAGGTCACGTCATGAGGCAGTGGCAGAATAAAGGGATAGAACCCAGGCTTCACACCCCCCACCCAGCCCAGGGCCCTGTCTCTGGACCTTACCACCGCTCCTTGGTTTGTTAACACTTCTCGGAGGCGATAAAACAGTCTACGAATAGCAGGAGCAGGGCAAAAACTGGCTGGCTTCCTGTACTGCTGCCAGGAGCAGCTCTTCTAGCAGAATGCCAGCCTGGCTCTCCGCTCCGCCCCAGCACAGGGCAGGAGGAACAGCAAACGTCTCTTCAGGTGGGAATTGCTCACGAGGGCGGTCGCACGGGGGGAAACGGGCTGCGGAAATCTAGGGAGGAAGATGCTGCCAACGGCTTCAGCCAAACCCGTTCGCTGTGAAGACAGGCTGAGCTAGGGACAAGAAGTGCTCTTCGCCATGGAGCCGGGCAGTAGAAAGGCTCCCACTGATAAAAGCTGGGACTCGTTTCCATGGGCTTGCGTAATCAAAGCAGAGTAGGGCTGGAAGGGACCACGAGAAATCAGCAATTCCAACCCCCCGTGCTGCTAGGGGGCTGGTGACAGCATCAGGTGTGAGCTCCATACCCTTAGGCAGTGGTTCTTAACTAGGGGTATGCGTACCCCTGGGGGGACACAGGTTTTCCAGGGGGTACCTGAACTCCTCTAGAGATTTGCCTGGTTTTACAACAGGCTACATAAAAAACACTAGTGAAGTCAGTACAAACTAAAATGTCATTCAATGACTTGTTTATACTACTCTGTACACTGAAATGTAAGTACAATATTTATATTCCAGCTGATTTAGTTTATAATTATATGGTAAAAATGAGGAAGTCAGTTATTTTTCAGTAATAATGCGGCTGTGACACGTCTGAATTTATAGGCCTGATTTTGTAAGCAAGTAGTTTTAAAGTGAGGTGTAACTTGGGGGTACGCAAGACAAATCCGACTCATGAAAGGGGTCCAGTCGTCTGGAAAGGTTGAGAGCCACTGCCCTTGGGTATCTTCTGTTAAGCCAAAGTCCACTTCCACTCAAGCCCAGACCCCAGGGCATGAATTAGCTCTGCAGAACACGGAGTAATACGCCCCCGTGCAGTCCCATGCCCCCATCGGATCCTGCTGCCTTCCTCTTACCTGGGAAAAGCATTCCTTGGTTGGCACAGGCACGTGGGAACACTGCTTCCAGGAGCCCTGGGAGCGCACAGGTCTCGTTTGCAACGTGGAGGGAACAAGGTTTTGCTCAAAAGCACACGGCCAAATCCTGCATTGACCTCCCTGGCGCTAGCCTGATTTACACCGAGGGGGGTGAGCCGTGTGGCGAGGGGGCACCGCACAGCAGGGTCGGCCTGAAAACAGGAAAAGAGCCTTTCTGCTTCTAACTCAGAAATGAATGGAGCCTGCCCAGGGCACGGATCCTCGCCGGAAACGTTCCCAGGGTCTATTCACTCAGCAGTAGCTAACTCTGGGCTGGGTGGCTCTGTGATGCCCCCACTTGGCCGTGGAAGGAGCTGCATTCCCCTTCCCAGGTCTGCAGGCTGCCCTGGAGAACGCGACTCGGGGTGAAGAGGGCCCAGTTCTGCGCTGACTCCGCCAGGAGGAGCTGCCCCTCGGGTCTCATCTCCAAATGGGAAAATCCAGGCCAGCCCTGAGCACGCTTGGTACCATGATTCTGGGCAGAGCCATGGAGTGCTGCCTGGCACGGACGGGCTGGCTCCGTTTCTGGTGAGCAGAGTGGCCAGGCGATGGTAGTGAGCGGAGGGAGCACAGAACACCAAAGTGCTGCCTGAGCGTGAACACACAGCGGAGCTGAGCAAAGCACGCCAGGTGCTTGGGGGGGGGGGGGGGGAGGGGGGGGGCAGAAGAGCAATGAGCCCCCTAGTGGCCAATATGGCGGCAGGTCTGGCCAGACACCGGCTGGATCACAGGGGACATGCCATCACCTGGGACAATCCCAGCTGGTCCATGCAGTGGGGTCCACACACACCTGGCACCAGACAGGAAAGGCAAGGAAGCCATCAGACAATGGATAACACCACTATGCCAGCTGGCCAGCTAGACGCGTTGCCTGCCAGCCAGCTGGGGAGAGCCTAGTGCTAAGGGCACGACACGGGCACCAGCCAGTCTAAGAGGTGTCCCACCTGGAAAAAGAGTTGCTGGAGTTCTCGGTCTGCTCGGGAGCTCTTTGGGAACACCGGGCATTGTACAAGGTAACAGGCGCGTGCAGATACAGGATCCAGCAGGCCAATGACTCGCCCTCGGCTGGATTCACGCCATCCTGCCCTCAGCCCTCTGCTCAGGAAAGCCAGAGCCCAGGTAGCCATCCATGCCCCGGGACAGGCCTTGCACTCACCCATTGTCCTCCGGCCACCGACCAGCCTGCCCCAGGACAGCCTGGGAGAAGGAGCTGCAGGGAGAAGCTGCCAATGCAAAGTGGCATTTTGGAGCCAGAGGAGGGCATCTGAAGTGGCACTGACTATTAACCAAGAACGGGTGCAGTGCCCATCCCCACAGCTTTAACCAGCACTGAGTCCACACACAGGCTTGGGTTTGGGTTTTTTTTTTTTTTTAACAGAAGTTTATGGTTATATGCAAATTAGGTCATTAAATGATTTGCATAAAATGTTCTCGCAGGACAGCGACTATTCCTAATTCCCCTCCCCCCCAGAAAGTAGCAACCCTACTCAGCCTAGCGCACTTGCACATCTACCCCCTGCCGGCGGGCACATGCCCCGGGTCACACGTACACGCACCTCCCAGATGCGGGAGTGCAGCACTTTCACTCAGCCACCCCCCAAGGCCTTGCCTTAAACAGCATCCCCCCCTCTGGCTCCATGCACACCCCCTCCACAATGCAAGCATCTCTCCTAAACGCACGACAGACACACCCCCTCCCACCACTGCTCGGACTCACTCCCCTTGCGCTCACCCGTGCACTCAGCCTCCACCCCTAGCCGCTCCTGCTCGTACAAGTGCGCCGCTGCCTGATTGTCCCTGTGCCCCTGCCGGGCAGTCACACACTCCTGTGCCCGCATCTCTCGGGGTGCAATCACAGCCAGTCACTCACACCCACACAGCGTGCCTGCTACATGCCCTCCCTGCATGCCCTGCACTCATCCCTTGCCACAGCTGGCACTCCCACATGGGCATGGACATCCAGCTGTGTGCACACACATCCTGTGTACGTGGACCGCACTAACACTCATGCTCACGCTCGTGCCATGGACACCCCCCTCCTACGCCCCCTGCCAACCAATCACAGCCTCCCAGGGCTACTCACACTCACCCTTCCATTCCTAGACTAATCCCCCTGCCACACGGCTGCCTCATTCAGACACCCTGGACTCAGGTGTGCACACGCACGATGCAGTATATGCTCCCTGCTTGCACTCAGACAAGCACCACTGCGGCCTTACACACTCCCCACTGCACACTAGTCCTGCAGAGCCTCCCATACACATGCCACATGCTCACACCCGTACATTGCTTACCCATCTGTCGCTGCAAATTCACAAGCACGTGCATTCCCCCCCCCACACACACAACTGCAGTCACGCCTGCAGCCCATGCATTCACACCCCATTCTCATGGACATGCACACCACAGGCTCACACACTTCTCCTCACATGCCCCCCCCCCCCGGACAGGTGCTGGTACACAGATGCTCAAACTGCACCCACACCTGTCAAACTTACACAGGCACGCTCGATTCCCCAGCTCACACAAATGCACCGATGCATTTGCACACCAGGCATATTCCCAAATGCTTCTCTCTCTCTCTCTCTCTCTCTCCCCCCTCACACACGCCTCCGTCACACACATCCCCCCGCACACTCACCCCTGCCCTTCCATGTCCAGGCGCACGCTGCGTGCCCACCCCGTGCACTCGTCCCCAGGCTCCAGGAGGGCTGTCCACACACCCCATGTCCGTCACTGGAATTGACAGCCCCCAGCCACTCCTAGCTATTGGTCAGGAAGAGGCGTCTGTGTTTGGAGGCGGAACCACGAGGCCGGCCCCGGCGCCGCCCCCGCCCCCGGCTGCCATACGGGTTCCTGCTGGCCATGGCGCTCTCTCCCCAGCCGGCGCCGCCCAGGGTCGGCCCTGGGAAGCTGACTTCCGCTTTGGGCGGCTGGTCTAAGAGCCCGCTGGCCTCGGGCCCCGCCTCAGCGGGCGGGGCCTGGCTCTGGCGCGCGCTGGCCCGCTCCTGCCGCAGGTAGCGCAGCTCGTCCCGGATGTCCGTCAGGACGCCCAGCAGGCGGAACTGCAGCTCCCTGTCCCGCGCCCGCTCCTCGCGCTGGGTGGCCCGCTCCTCCTGCCACATGGCCAGCTCCTGGTGGTACAGCTGGTCCCACTGCTCCTCCAGGTCCAGCAGGCGGTGGATGTTAGTCCTCCAGCTCTCCCTCCTGCCCTCCCGCAGCCAAGAGCAGCCCAGGCCCCGCGGCGGCGGCACCGGGGCGGGGGGCTGGTCCTCCTGAGGCGAGGCAGAGGAGGGCAGGGACTCCTCGGTGAGCGCGCCATGCAGCGGGGAGCGCGCCTGCTGCTGCCGCTCCTCCTCCTGCTGCTGCTTCTCCCACGTGGGCCCCATCAGTACCCTGGGCAAGGAGCCCACCTCAGGGCCCTGGCTGCCCTCCTCCTCTTCCGGCTGGGAGGCGTCCAGCACCCTGCCCAAGGAGGGGATGTCGGAGACCCCTTCGTGGGCCCAGTCTGCGTGAGCGTCCACGTGATTGAGCGTGTCCTCGGGGAGGGAGCTCATGGAGCCCTGGGAATTGCACCGGCGGATGAGCATGGCCTGCCGGGATGCCTTCGCGCTTTCCTCTGCCGACAGCTGGGGCTCCGGGCCAGGCTGAAGGCCCATCGCTGCGCTGGGGCACCCGTCCCCCTCCTGGCCTTCCCGCTCTTCTTCCTCCGACATGGAGGCGTAGGAGACGAGGGACTCATTTCTCAGAGGCGGGGACATGGCTGACATCTCTGGAGTCCGCAGCTCCGGCCCCGATTCAGCTGAAAGAGAAGAGAAGCTACCAGGTCAGTCTATCAGCTTCACCCCCTTTGGCGCCATGCGTTAGATTTCCAATCGGTCCCCTCTCCCCACATCCCTGGGACCGCCCCAGGGTCGTCTTCTGACTAAAAATCACTAAAAGCAGCCACAGACACATGGGCTGCATGGGCGCTGGTCAGACCCAACAGGAACGTTCCTTTCCCGACAGAGGCCAGAACCAGCTACTTCGCAGGCAGGTGTAAAAAGCCAGCGGTAGCAGATATGGGATAATCTGGCCCCCAGTGGGAGTCTCCTCCTAAACCCTAATACTTTGAGGCTGTCTTGGGCCCTGAATCATGAGGTTGTTACATCCTTTCCAACATCCTTTTGAGGATTAAGTTGGATAATGCTGGTTATTTTAATCATCCATACAAATGCTCAATCTCTCTTGGAATCTTGTTAAATTCTTGACCTTGAGGACATCCTGTGGCAGTGAGTTCCACAGGCAACTTGTGTACTGCAGGAAAAATGTTTATTGTCTTAGATCAGTTTGGAATTTGCTGCCTTTTCGTTTCGTTGACCGTCTCCTTGTTCTTGTGTTAGGAGACCTGGACACTAGAGGGCAGGAGCGCTGGAATAGTCACCCACAGTTTGAGCACTGTGAACGCACAAGTGTTTGCCCTGAAGCTAACCGCTAGGCTGTTCGACGCTGACAGTGGGGACAAGACCTTGCAAAGAGTTTCCCTAGGAGTGTGTGGAGGGCTGAGATTTGACTATGGGGCCCTACTCCATTCCTGGTGCAACTTCACTGGGGCTACGTAACAGATATGCTTGGCCCAGGTTCTCAGAGTCACAATCATTTCACCATTTTCAACAACAAACACTCCTTGGCCTTCTCCAGCATCCCCACTGCAGCGCCTGCTGGAGACAGTGCATCACAGACAAGTCATGGACAGTGTGATCATTTTCCCCACGTTCAGGATTCCCTGGCTGACCCTTTAACAGGCACCAGCAACTGCTGCCCCCAGCTATCAGAGAGGCCTGTGCCCCGGACAGTCAGCCTGGTCTTTGCTGTAGCTATCAGCAGCTTCCCCATCACCCCTACCTGAACTGCTCTGCCCCTCGCCTCGGCTGTATTCGCAGATCACAGAAGGGTCCGGACTCTGGACCGCGAGCCGGGGCACAGCGGAACCTTCCACGTCAGGCAAAGAGGAGGGCTGCCCATTGGTGTCTATGTAGATGCTGGGGTGGCTGACTGCAGGCTGGAAGGACATGATCGATTGCTTGGACGCACCTGGGAAGAACAAGTCTGCAGGAGAAAGAGACGATTGACTTAAGAGGATAGAGACGATCATTCCGTAGGCTTTGTGTATCACAGGCTAGGATTCCCCTAGGGAAACATCCTATATGACTTTTCAGAGATCCCAAGGCCAGAAGGGACCATTGTGATCATCTGGTCTGACCGCCTACAGGACACAGGCCAGGGAACTGCCCCAAAACAATTCCTAGAGCAAATCCTTGAGAAAAACATCCAACCTTGATTGAAAATGGTCATGATGGAGAATCCACCACCACCCTTGGTCAATTCTTCCAACAGTTAATTACTCTCGCCATTAAAAACGTATGTGTTATTTCCAATCTGAATTTGTCTAGCTTCACCCAGCCATTGGAATTGGAATGTAAAAATTACTCCAACAAACTATAGAACTTAAGTGAACTAGATCCTTTCTATAGGTTTTCTGAATGGTCCTATAAAATTCTATA